>NC_140516.1:52567695-52647695 GCF_964339955.1 Pipistrellus hanaki | reverse complement strand
CCGGGCGGCCGTGGCCGTGGCCGTGGCCGGAGGGGGACCAGGGACAGCCGCTCAGCCGTCCAGCTCTCCGGGGTGGGGCTGGAAGAGGAGCCACGAGGTTCTGCGGGTCCCAGGCAGAGCCTGGGAATGGGGTTTCAGCGGGGGTGCCATTTTCCTCAATGGAGACGAAATGGGATGAACTTCCTACATTCTTCTAGATGATTCTACGCAAATTACTTTTTTGTGTGAATTTTTAGGGACAGAATTTTTAGGAGACTCAGGAGCGGGGGCTGCTTGGTGAGATGGGATCGTTCTGCCTCTCATCACCCACCCCCCCGCACCCCGCCTTTCCGTGGGCCTGCGTGGGTCTCGCTTGTCCCGGGAGGCGGGCGGGCCTCACAGCTGAGCATTCCAGGCTGCTCCTTGGGCCCAGGGTCCTGCCCGTGGCGCCACGGACGCCGTGGGCTGCGTGGTTCTTGGTGCGGGCCGTCCTGTGCAGTGACCTCTGGCCTGGACCTGCCAGATGCCAGCGGCACCAGCCGTGCCCTCAGCCTGACCCAGTGTCTGGGCAAAGCCCCGCCCTTCCCACAGCCCCAGCACAACGCCGGCGGGCATGGCCCTCGCCGGACAGCCCGCCACGATGCTCACTTGAAGCTTTTGGTCTGAAACGTGAGGAATGACGGGAAGGAGGTAGACATGGCTGACCGTCTTCAGGGTTTACCCTGCAGACAGAATTGTTACTCCAAACATTTCCAACTTGGCTGCAGTGGTTTGTTTTCCGAAAAGGAGAAAGGCTATCAGCTGAAGGACAGCCACCCCTCATTCCTCTGCTTCCCTTCCCCCGTCTGCCGGCTCAGCATTTCCCAGGAAGCCAGGAACCATGGCCCTCTCCCGGGGCCTGGTCCCTCCTCCGTGGGGAGCTGGGGGAGGGCCTCTTCCTCCCGGCCTGGCCGTCAGGGCCCTGGGAGGCTGGGGGGGGGGCAGGCCGGGGTGGGCTGAGTCCCGGGGGCGGGCTGGGGGCAGGCGCCCCTTTATTCTCTCACCCTGTGCCTGCCCCCTGCCCCTTCTCTCTCTGGGGCGTTCCTCCCCCCCCCCCCCCCTCCCCAAGGCCGCCTGCCTTCTGCCACTACCTGGTCCTGTGCCGCCCAGGCTCCGGCCTCCTCTCTGCCACCGGTGGGCTCGCTCCCTAACGGCTCTGTCACCGTGTCCTGCTTCTCCCGGCTGAGGCCCCCCACCCCCCAGCTCCGGGAGTCAGGCCTGTGGACGTCTTCTCCAGGAGACCGGAGGCTGTTACTGTGACGCCTCTTGTTGTTTAAATGGTTCAGAGACGCGGGGACCGAGCCCAGCGCATGCGGGGGTGTCTCCCTGTTCACCAGGCACCTGCCCGGGCTCACAGACTGAGGGGTTGTGCCCAGTGTTACTGAGCAGTCTCCAGGCAACACTGTTATAGCTTGGAAATGTCCCAAGCCTTTAGGATAATCTGATGTTCCTCTCTCTCTCTTTAAAAAAGTGTTTTAATTGATTTTTTAGAGAGAGGAAAGGAGGGGGAGAGAGAGATAGAAACATCAATGATGAGAGAGAATCACGATCGGCTGCCTCCTGCACGCCCCCTACTGGGGATGGAGCAAACAACCTGGGCCTGTGCCCTTGACCGGGAATCGAACCCTGACCTCCTGGTTCCTAGGTCAAGGCTCAACCACTGAGCCAAGCTGGCCGGGCTACATGCTCTCTGAACGCGGAAACGAGGTCCTTGTCAGTAAATGACATCCCTGGGTGGGAACCAAGGTCCGCTTACTGGGACAGCGGGCGCCTCCTCGGAGGGAGGGAGGGCGGGCTGCGATGGGGCTTCGTGGTGTGGGGTGACCCCGCCCCTGCCCCGTCTGCTCCCGCAGGAGAGCCCATGAGCAGCGAGCACCTCCACCGGGCGGTCAACGTGAACGACGAGGACCTGCTGCTGCGGATTCTGCGAGGAGGGTGAGAGGCTTTTATTCACACGTACCCAGCGCCACGTGGTGCCGAGACGCGCTCGATGCCCTTTATCTGACCTGCGGAGCGTGCCCCAGGCCCGTGACCGGCTCCAGCCCGCAGTTCAGGTGACCGGTGAGCCCAGCGCAGTTATCAAAGGCGATGGTCCCGCCCCGTGTCCCTGCTCCGCTTTGTAATCATTTAATGAAATCGGAGGGAGGCAATGGCAGGCCGCAGTGCAGTGTCTCCTTCCCAGAAAGCTGGCTCCCCGGCGCAGCCTGCAGGCAAGTTCAGCCCCAACGTCCCTGTCTGGTTCCCGGTGAGCCCAGGGCCCGGCCGGCTGCTGCTCACGTCAAGGCCGGCTCACCGGTGTATGTGTGTGTGTGTGTGTGTGTGTGTGCTGACCTCTTCTCTCTGTTCCCAGCACCGTGAAGGTGGACATTCCCAACAAGCTGGGCCTCACCGCGCTCATGGTGGCTGCGCAGAAAGGGTACACCAGGTGGGCGGGGCCTCCTGTCCTACCTGCACTGATGGGCGGGGCTCCTGTCCTACCTGCAGTGATGGGCGGGGCCTCCTGTCCTACCTGGAGTGATGGGCGGGGCTCCTGTCCTACCTGGAGTGATGGGCGGGGCTCCTCTCCTACCTGCACTGATGGGCGGGGCTCCTGTCCTACCTGCACTGATGGGCGGGGCCTCCTGTCCTACCTGGAGTGATGGGCGGGGCTCCTCTCCTACCTGCACTGATGGGTGGGGCCTCCTCTTCTATCTGCAGTGATGGGCAGGGCCTCCTGTCCTACCTGCAGTGGTGGGCGGGGCTCCTGTTCTACCTGCAGTGGTGGGCGGGGCTCCTGTTCTACCTGCAGTGGTGGGCGGAGCCTTCTCCGAAGGCTGCAGCCAGGCTGGGGCAGGAGGGAAGGGGGTGGGGAGGAACGAACCCCGCTTTCTTCTCTTTCCAATTGCACCCCACACAACACACACCCTGGGTCCGGAAGTTACACCGCAGCAGCGGGAAAGCAGGTGCCCAGCTCACGCGAGGGAGCGAGGGCGCCGTTGACCACACTTTCCTCATCCTGGAAAAAATCATTGGGATTTAAATTTCCTTTTTGAAAAAAGGGGGGAAGGATATTAATTCTGGAAAACACACTCCCCGGTGGGATGCTAAGACCTAACTCTCCGAGACCCACGTCATCGTCTCTATTCCACACGGAGATGGACTAAATACCGATCGCTTGTTTGCCAGTCACATCGGCATTTTAACTACAACCCACTTTTTCAAAATAGAGCTTCATTTTCACTTTAGAACACGTTTCACGTGGGCGCTAACGTGGCTGAGCCATAGTTTGGTGGTTCCGATTGCGAGGCGGAGTTTGCTTCCAGTGAGCAGTTCCTGGAAAGGGCACCCCCCCCCTTTTCGGGGTGAACGGGGGCAGGCAGGGCTCTGGCTGCTGGCCCAGCGATGGGGTCTGCGAGGCCGCGCTGAGCCGGAGCGGAGGGCGGGTGAGGGCGTCTGGCCGGCGGCCGGCCCTCCGTCGGAGCTGCTGGCCCAGCCGCCTCTCCTTCAGGCTTGTGAAAATCCTCATCGCCCACGGCACGGACGTGAACCTGCGGAACGGCAGCGGCAGGGACAGGCGAGTGGCGGGCACACAGTCTCCCTGGCGCGTCCCTGGGCTTCGTCCGCGGGTCTGCACCCCACAGGAGAGGGGGACAGTTCCCCGGTCCCTCACCCAGCGGGCGATGGGTGTCCGCCTGGCCGTCCCCAGGACCCGGGATTTCCTCCTCGGGGGGAGCAGGGCGGGGCCCGGGGCCGCGGGGCCGGGCCCGCTCACAGCCGCGCCCCCCCAGCCTGATGCTGGCGTGCTACGCGGGGCACCTGGACGTGGTGAAGTGCCTCCGCGGCCACGGCGCCTCCTGGAGGGCGCGCGACCTGGGCGGCTGCACGGCGCTGCACTGGGCGGCCGACGGCGGCCACTGCCACGTGGTGGAGTGGATGCTGAAGGACGGCTGTGAGGTACACCTCCCCCGTTAGCTGAGGGGTACAGGCCCCCATTAGCTGCCAGGTATGCCCCCCCGCCATTCAAAGCCGTGAAATGAAGGGTTGGGCGTGGGGACAGGGAGCCACGGGAGATGTGGGAGGGCGTGCGAGTCTGTCTCTGAGGCGGGGACGTGGGTGGGGGTCCCCTGGGCACTCGGGGCGTCTCAGCATAGCCACAGGGCCTCACCTCGCTTCCCTTGAGTGTCAGTGTGACCCCCACCAGCCAGCCCCCGGCCTCACCGAGTTGGGAGACGTGTCTGAATGAGGGGCGCCTGGGCAGGTCCTCACGTCGGTAAGTTCCCACGGACGCGTGCACGCAGGAGGAACCAGCGTGGCGCCCCCTGTGCCTCCAGGTGGACGCTGTGGACGCCGGCTCGGGCTGGACGCCCCTCATGAGAGTGTCGGCCGTCTCGGGGAGCCCGAGGGTCGCCTCCCTGCTGATCGACGCTGGCGCCGACGTGAACACGAAGGACAAAGACGGGAAGACGCCCCTGATGGTGGGCCCCTCGGCCAGCTCCCCATGGCCGGGCGGTTCTGGGCGCTGAGCTGTGTCCCCGCCCTGGGCCTGGGGGGGGGTTTCCCCATCGGCCTGTCAGCAAAGGCCTGACCATGTCACCATCGCACCTTGGTGTCTTTTCACAACTATTTCTTTAAAAAAAAATTTTTTATTGATGTCAGAGAGGAAGGGAGAGGGAAAGGGAGAGAGATAGAAGCATCCATGATTGGAGAGAATCATGGATCGGCTGCCTCCTGCCCGCCCCACACTGGGGTGGAGCCCACAACCCGGGCCTGTGCCCAGACCGGGAATGAACCCTGACCTCCTGGTTCATGGGCTCAACCCCTGAGCCCCACCGGCTGGACCGCAGCCCTTTCTTTAAGAACTGCTCCCCGGGCCCAGGCCGTGGCAGGACCAAAGAGGTCTGTCCCTCAGAGGGCGCCGTCTCGGTGCGGGGAGGGGCAGGTCCACGTCCGTGTCCCCTCACACGCACACGCCTGCCCGCCACGGCCCCGCCTCCGGTTCACCCACCGCCGAGATCCCTCCCTGCGGGGCGCAAGGCGCCCACTCCCCCAGCCTGTCCGTCCCCCTCCCGTCCAGGTGGCCGTGCTGAACAACCACGAGGAGCTGGTCCAGCTGCTGCTGGACAAAGGGGCGGACGCGGGCGTGACCAACGAGGTGAGTGAGGGCGCGCGGTGCCCCCGGGGGACGGCACCCGCCCGGCGCCACGTCACCCTGTCGCCTGTTCCCCTCCAGTTCGGCAAAGGCGTCCTGGACATGGCCCGGGTGTTCGAGCGGCAGGTGGGTGCCCGCGCCCCGGCCCCTCCGCGCGGTGCCCCGGGGACCCCGCCCGGTGACGCCGCCTGGCCCTGGCCCTGGCCCTGTCCCGTCCGCAGAACGTGGTGTCCCTGCTGGAGGAGAGGAGCCGGCAGAAGCCCAAGAGGCTGCCCGCGCTGCTGCCGGCCGGCCCGGGCGCCGCGTGTCTGCGGAGGGCGGGCGGCCGGCCGCCCGGCGTGGCCGTGGAGCGGGAGCAGGAGGGCCTGCGCCTCTGAGCCGACGTGGAGTGTTTATTTAGCCGGAGATTCGCGGTGACTTTTGTAACACAGCGCCCCCCTGTGAAATACACCTCTTACCTCTCCAGCGTGTGGTCCCTGGCGCCGCGGGGCGGGGCGGGGGGGCTGCTCGCACGTGTGCCTTTCAAACCATTATTTATTTATTCATGTATCTATCTTTCTGTTGTTACATTTATATTATACATTTTAAAATATAATTATTTATTGTAAAATATATATTTTTATTGATTTCAGAGAGGAAGGGCGAGGGAGAGATAGAAACATCCGTGATGAGAGAGAATCACGGACCAGCTGCCTCCTGCAGGCCCCACACCGGGGGTGGAGCCAGCACCCGGGGCCTGTGCCCGGACCGGGAATCGAACCGTGACCTCCTGGTTCCTGGGTTGACGATCAGCCACGGAGCCACGTGGCCAGGCACACCTGTGCCCTTTGGACTCAGACCATCCGTGGACCGGAGCTGCATAAACATCCGGGCCTCCGTCATCCTGCCCCGTCCCCGCTGTCCAGGATCTGGTGGGATCCTGCCCCTGGCGTGGTTTCAGTGACGGTGTCCTCCCCCCGCCAAGCCCCCAGAGGTGGCGCCCTGTGGGTGTTCCTGCTGGAGGGACGCCCCCACATGCGAGGCCTCCTCTCAGCAGCCGGTCTCCCGCCAGCACAAACCCCATGTCCACACTCCAATGCGGCCCTCGGGGGGCGTCCGGGGGAGGGTTGGCCCTTGCCCAGCAGCCCGTCGGGGCACGTGCTGGCCTGTCCGCCGGGACAGCGGCACCACCGGCTGGCAGGCTGCCCGCGTGCCCGGAGGAGGCGTTACACGGAGCCTCTGAGCAGAGAAGCTGCTGGTGCCGGGCGCAGCCCAGAGGCAGGGGGAGGCAGCGCAGCGAGGGTGGGAGGGGAGCTGAGACCGGAGGTGGGGCTTTCACAGACACACAGTCCCCCCTCCCCCACAGCGGTCCATGTCCACATTCAGGGGTTCGTTACCGCAGCACAGCCGAGCCGAGACGGCTGCCGACAGGGCCCCGCGGGATGTCTGTGAACGCACTTCTCCACAAACCCGCGGGCATCTCCCAGGTGCCATGGTCTCCAGTCTTATTTTACCCAGGTGCTCAGAAACTCGGGTGGATACCGGTTCATCAGATGTCTCCTTGGCATCTCTGTAACCATACGATGGCATGTTTCCTACAATCTGTCCATCGGGAGACTAGGACTACTAGATTTAAACATGTTTCTATTGATTTTAGATGCTTCAGAGAGGAAGGAAGAGAGAGAGAAAGAGAGAGGGAAATATGGATGTGAGAGAGAAGCACTGACTGGTTGCCTCCCACATGTACCTCGACCCGGGATTGAACCCACAGCCTGGGCTGTGCCCTGCCCGGGAAGGGAGCTGCCGCCCTTTGTTGTGTGCGGGGTGGCGCTCTGATGACGGAGCCGGCCGGCCGGGCGCGGATGGCTAGGTTTTGGCTGTGGAGCCATCCTTGTACCGCCGAGGTCATCTCCCTGGGTTGGCATGGACTCTGGATTCTGTCTGCTCACGTGCTGAGTGCCTCTGCTTTTTATCTTTTTCCTCAACGAGATTAGGTGGTAGTTTATCTCATGTTTTAATTTTCCCAAAGAAACCACCTATGGCTTTTTATTAGTTTTACTTTTTCTAATTATACTTTAAAAATAATTTTATTGATTTCAGAGAAGAAGGGAGAAGGAGATGGAAACTTCAATGATGAGAGAGAATCGGTGATTGGCTGCCTCCTGCACACCCCACACTGGGGTTCCAGCTCACAACCCCGGCCTGTGCCCTGACCGGGAATGGAACCGGGACCTCCTGGCTCATACACGGACGCTAACCCCTGAGCAACACCAGCCGGGCTAATTTTTACTTTCTATTTTTTCCTTCTACCTCCTCCCCCGACCCCCCACCGATTTATTTATTTATTGATTCCTGTTGTAACTTTTTAGGGTGGATATTTCCTTTTTCTCTTGTTTGTTAACATGTGAATTTAGAGTTATGGTATTCCCATAGGGAGTTTCCTCAACTTTCCCACGAAAAGATCCTTTTAAAACCCTCGTCTCTGGGCCACATCTCAGACCCCCGAACCGAAGTCTCCGGGGAGCGGACACGGCCCCGGGTCTCAGGGAGCATCCAGCGAGTCCTCGCAGCTCGGGAGCGAGAGGCGGCCTGGGGGCCCGTTGCCTCCGGGGCCTCGGTGGTGTCTCCTGAGTGATCTACACCCCGTCTTCCATTTGTCACATTTCCACGGCAGAGAACGGAAATATTCTCTGCTTCCAGTGCATTATACGCGGGGATTTGTCTGCAGTTCTTAGAATTTGAGTTTTCTTTGCTACTTCATGTACAAAACGACACTTATATTTTCCACAGCCCCCTCTGAAGTGTCTGCTCGAAGTGTTCCATTTGCTGTATGTCAGTTTTAGCTACGCTATTAGCCACGTCTGAGGTCTTCTAAATAGTCACTTTCCCCCACTTGCCTTGTCCGGGAATATAAAGACCTCGTTCCCATTCTGTGTATCTATTTTTCTCTCTGTCTGCTTCGGGTCTTTATGAAGATAGATGCAGTTCTTTTTAACCACTGTAACCAGATTTCCATTTTGCTTAGCTTTTCACTCTGGGTAAGTCTCTCGGAAATGGCTCCACTCTGCCTGCCTGCTCCCTGGATCTCTCTCCTGTGGGTCTGTGTCCTCCTCCCCCTCGCACCCCGCGCCCACGTGTGCGTGGGACCATCCTCCGGCTCGTCCTGCCACGTGACCAGTTCACGGGGTGGCAGCTTGCACCCGACCCCCGGCCTCCAGCTCACCGTTCCTTAGTTCCTGGTGATGAGCTGTTCCAGAATCTTCTCCTGCACCCACAGGCAGGGAGAACAGGGACACGGACACAGGTGGGGGCCACTCACAGTGACAGAGACAGAGCCCGGAGCTCACCTGAATACCGTTTATTGCTATAGTGTTCCCAACGATGGCTGTTCCCACAGAGACGGCGGCCGCGGCGCCTGGAGGACCCGCCGGGGGATGGGCGCACAGGAAGGGCCGGCAGCACCCCAGGCCGCGAGGGCCGATGGGCACGCCGGGCCCCGCGGGGACGAGTGAGCCGGCCGCACCCCCTCCCCACACGCCCATGGCCTCCCCGAGGCTCCCGGGGCTCAGCTCTGCCCTCCGGTCCTCGTGGACGCCGAGGGGAGCGCGTTTCCTGACTGGATCCGCTTTCCAATCACCGTACCGCCCCAGTGCCCGTCACCGGCCACGAGCTCAGGCCCTGCCACGTCTGTGCGAAGCGAAAACGACGCATTCCCGGGTCTGGGCTGGACGTGAGCGGCCCTGAGGCTGAGAGCTCCCCCTGCGGGCGGGTCGCCCCGAGACCACAGGGCCGGGTTCCGAGGACGAAGGGAGAGCCAGTGCGGGTCGGGTGTTCGGCCCGGAGGACGGGGCCGCACCCAGAACTAACCCAGAACTTGCCCGTGAGGTCCGCGCTCCGGCCACCACCGCCCGGCGTGGCCGATCCCGCCACTTTCACACGGGCGTCTCCTGGCCTTTCTCACGGGAAACGGGCTCTGAAGGCAGGACCAGAAGCCCCACAGCTGTCCCCACCGCAGGGGCCTCTTCACGGGAGGTGCGTGGAGCGGCCCTGCCTCACGGGCGTTCTTAGCCCGGCACTGGGGTCACTGGGGTCCCTGGGGTCATTGGGGGTCACTGGGGTCCCTGGGGTCACTGGGACAGGTGGGAAGGGAACAGGGACCCCGGGAACTGGGGGTAACACAGCTGAGGCCAGCCCTGCAACGTGGGAAGGAGACGAGGTGGTTGCTGCCACGCAGCCCACAGGCAGCCAGGCTGGGCAGAGGCCACGGCTGAGGTCACACTGGGCGCCACGTGGGCACCGGGAGGCTCCGGGGAGGGCGGTGTGTGGTGAGCTGGGTCACTCGGGCTTGGCTGGTGGTTTGGTAGCTGGGAGACAGGACCCCCAAGCCAGCCTGGGCTCCCCGACCCCCCGGGGAGTGATCCAGGAAGATGAGCCTCAGGAGGAGACGGCAGGGCGGGGGTGCGGGGATGCTGGGGGTGCCCGCTGCCTGGGCAGTGCCTGGCGGCCTCAGTGGCTCAGATGCTCGGGAACATCGGGGGAGGGGCAGGGAGGCATCGGCACCAGGAGGCCCAGGCGGTGTGAGCCTGCCTCCCGGGATGGGTGATGAGGGGCGTTGCTCTGCACAGCGGGGGTCGCTCCTGGAGACGTTGGGCGTTGCTCCTCGTGGTAGCTACACACCGGTGTCCGTATGCTGTGAAACAGCTTCCAGAAACACCGAGGGACATAAACAACGGGCCGCTGGGAGGCTGGCCGCACCACGGGAAGTGGCCACGGGACGGACAGCGGTGGTGAGAGCGGGCAGGGAGGGGGCAGCCGCGGTCCAGGCCCTGCGCCGGCCGTGTGAATGTGGACCGGGGCCGGCCTCAGCCGCAGAGCTCCAGGCGTGAGGCGTGGCTGCGTGGAAACACAGAGCTGGCTTTTGTTCCCATTGGCATGAGGAGGTAAGAGGAGGGAGGGATAGCGCCCCAGAGCCCAGCTCCTGGCTCCTGTCCTCCGGTGACGAATGGGAGTTACCGCTAAATACGCTTTGTGTTTGCACATTAAGGATACATACCGTGTTTCCCCGAAAATAAGACATCCTCCGAAAATAAGACCTAGCGCATGGAAAGATAAGACATCCCCTGAAAATAAGACCTAGCGCAACTTTGGGAGAAAAAAATTAATATAAGACACTGTCTTATTTTCAGGAAAACAGGGTATTGCATCTTGGAAGTCCTGCCCCTTTAACATATTGCGCGGGCAGCAGGGGTGCGAGGCTAGAGCTGCAGGGATGGGACTGTTGTGGCTGCAGCCGTCCGGGGCCTGCGATGACGCGGGGATGGTCGCAGCGTCAGCCGCCTTCACGGCCAGGCCCGGTTCTCCGACGTGGCCCAGCCCTCCCCCTCTTCCTCCCGCAGGAGGCCTGGGGCATCTACACACCACACACACACACACACACACACACACACACACCCTAAAAAGTCTGAGAACTTCTCCGTGTCTGTTTTGGCCTTAACACAGGTCCTGAGTATAACTGCGGTCACAGCGATCCCGTGTCTGCTCATGGGCAGTAACGCCGTCTGCCACGGCGCTGCGTTTCCAGGGAGTTAGTCCTGATGTCACGGCTGAGGAGCTGGCGGCATGCGTGTGTGTGCATGTGCGTGTGTGCGCGCGCACGCGTGTGTGACGTAGCCTCACCACCCACGGTCCTGAGTACCCTGTTGCCTAGATACCGAGGGGCGGCTCGGGGGAGCTCGCTGAGGCCTCGTTCGCGGGCGGCAGACGGGGTTCTTGGTCCGCTCCGTCTCTGCTTCAGGCACTGACGACGGCTGCCGTGACCCCCTAGGGCCGTGGTAGGCAAACCGAGGCTCGCGAGCCACATGCGGCTCTCTGGCTCCTTGAGTGTGGCTCTTCCACAAAATACCACGGCCTGGGCAAGTCTATTTTGAAGAAGTGGCGTTAGAAGAAGTTTAAGTTTAAAAAATATGGCTCTCAGAAGAAATGTCGATGGTTGTGCTGTGGATAGTTGGCTCTGTGGGCTGATGAGTTTGCCGACCGCTGCCCCAGGGGACAGCGCGGACGCGGCATTGTGCCTCGCCTGCCGTCGGACAGTGTGCGCAGGACATCTTGTGCAAATGGCTCGGCCGGCAGACAGCTGGAGAGGAGGAGGCTGAGGGATGGCTCATGGCAGTGAGGATGAGGACGGACTCCCATCACGCTCTGTGATGCTCAACAGGCAGCTGCAAGTGTTCTTTCTGCAGCTGAGCCCGGACCATAGGACGCCTCCAGAGAACTTTCTAGTAACTTAGGGTTCTTCCTCCGATGGGTGCTAACACATCTGTGATTTCAGATGCTTCAGAGAGGAATGTGGGGGGGGGGGGGGGGGAGAACCCAGCACGGCGAACCCAGCAGGGCGTCTGGGTGCGGTTTTTGCAAGCGTAGGGCTTCCTTCGCCTGATCGTTAAGAAGCTGAACCCTGTGACAGCGGCTGTTTCTGTCTGTGGCCTGAGGGCCGCATGCCTCGTGTCTTTGGCCGGTCCTGTCAACCAGGCGTGGCCGTCCAGGTTCACAAAACTGTGAGGAGCCAGGAGAACGTGGTGATGGGGACACCACGGCGGCCGCATAAATTAATAACTTAGAGTACCTGAGGCAGCACCGAGCACCGGCCGCCGGCCACAGACCGCGTTCTCCGCCCCAAGCCCAGGGCTGGTGCGGGGCTCCCTGGAGCCAAACGGCAGCACAGACTGTCCATGGGGCTGTGCGGGGCTCCCCTGGGCTGTGTGGGCTCCCCGGGGCTGTGCGGGGCTCCCCGGGGCTGGTACAGGGCTCCCCGGGGCTGGTACAGGGCTCCCCGGGGCTGTGTGGGCTCCCCGGGGCTGTGCGGGGCTCCCCGGGGCTGTGCGGGGTTCCCCGGGGCTGGTGCAGGGGCTCCCGGAGCCGAATGGCAGCGCAGACTGTCCATGGGGCGGTGCCAGCTGCTCACTGGGAGGGCGCGGTGTGGGCGGGCCGGGTCGCGGGGGGTGGGCGCTTGGGAGCCGGTCTGCGTGGAGAGAGGAGGAGGAGGAGGAGGTCACTGGGAGGGTAGGATTAATCGGGTTGGACACCCCCTCGTGGCTCCTGGTGTGTAACTCCGGACACCCCGAGCGGCTGGCCGTGAGCGAGGCCAGGAAGGCGCCCTGTCCTCGGGGCGGTGCGCGGTGACCCCGGCTTCGGGATGTCCCTCAGGTGAGTCCCAGGGGCTCCCCCTGAGCCAGGGGGCCCACGGCAGCTGGGCCAGCCTCACTCCTCATGGTCCCCTCGCTCACCTGACCCCCGCCCCCGCCCCCCACTTCTCAGGACTCCGGGCGGGAGAGCCCCCGAGGGCTGGGTGTGTCCAGCCCTCACAACAGCATGCTCCTGGGGGACGTGGCCTGTCTCACCAGCCGTAGCTCAGGTCCAGCCCAGCCTCCTGGGGCTGGGGCCTGGCCAGGAGCACCATGGACACACGCTGACCTCACGCTCACCCTCCTTCTGGGGTTTTCCCGACCGCCCCTCCCCACCCTGCCTGGGAGGGCAGGGAGTGCGGCCCAGCCCCCACCCTCCAGGTCCTGGAAGTCGGGGCTGATGTCCCAGCCCACACAGCGCGGGGGGCGGGGGTGGGGAGAGAAGGCACGTCTCACACCAACCTGAGGGGCGCCAGGCGGAGCCCCAGCTCCGGGCCCGGGGCGCCGGCCGGGGCGTGGGCGAGCCGGGCCGTCCTGCTCAGAGGCACTGCGGGCAGGGGCTTCTGCGGGGCGCTGGGCTTCCGGGCCGCCTGCAACGAGCCACACGTCGGATGTGAAGACACTTCAATTGTTTCTTAAAAGCACCCCCGGCCGGCGTATCAGTGAGAGGAGCAGCCAGAGAGGCAGGAGCGGCCGAGGGGCACCTGGGCTTGGGTTTCGCTACCCTTTTTGGTGCGGGAAGCGGGAGTCCAAGGTCAACCCCGGCCCGGCAATAGGTGACCTTTGCCTTCCCGACCTCTCCCGTGACGCCGGGCTCCGTGAGGCCAGGCCTCGGGCAGGAGCGTGCGGACTGCACAGCGCTGTCCACCGGGAGCTGCAGGAGGAGCCTGGTGCCGGCGGAGCCAGGGGGAAAGTCAACCTGAGACTGACACAGCCCCTGGGGACCAGAGGCTGAACCCACTCCACCTGGCGGCTCCGGAGCGCGAGC
Organism: Pipistrellus hanaki; assembly: GCF_964339955.1. Classification (NCBI taxonomy): domain Eukaryota; kingdom Metazoa; phylum Chordata; class Mammalia; order Chiroptera; family Vespertilionidae; genus Pipistrellus; species Pipistrellus hanaki. Next base: position 52,634,401 of record NC_140516.1, on the reverse strand, counting down.
CGGGGATGGGACCAGGCGGCTCCGGTCAGACGCAGGCCTGGTACTCGCCTCCTCCCCCAGCTGTTCGGGCTCCTGCTTCAGGCTTCCCTAACCCGCCCCAACGAGGGCACCTGGCTGGGCGTGCGGCGCTGCTGGCTGAGGGTGACTCAGGCGGTCGTGGAGAAAAGCGAGGTAGGGTTCCCACTCGTGTCACGCACGGGGGTGAACAGCGATGGAGCGAGCGCCTCAGTGTGAAAAGCCACGGACGCGGAGGAACGGAAACGGCTGCCAGGCTGGTGGCAGGCCTTCCGAAGCACGGGCGGGAGCCACGGCCGCAGACGGAGACAGAGGGAGACAGGTCTCGGCCTGCGACAGGCGCTCCCCGCACGGGAAGGGAGTGCGGACACCGTCCTGGGCCCCCGAGCGTGTGGGCGCGGAGAAGAGCGTCTCTGAACACAGAGACGGGGCGGGTGAAGACGGGCGGGGGGCGCAGAGCAGGGACAGCTCCCCGCGGCGACCACGGGGCCCTCCTGCCGCCTGAGTGCCTTCTGCTGAAGACTTTGAAAAGCCTCACGTGGTAAGGATGAAGCCCGCATTCAAAGCGTGCACACACCCCCACACGCACACACACACCCCCCCGCCCCCACTGCCGTGCCACTGCCGGCTTCCTGACTTTCTGCACAGACAAGCCGGGACACGGGAGGGCTGGCAGGTTCTCACGGGGACAGGCCCTTCCGGAAGCCACCCCGCTCAGCAGAGCCCACCCCGGCTGTTTCCCGGCTCCCCATTGTTCCACCGAAGGAGCTAATCTGACCGGCTCTCCCGCAGCCAGGGAGCCCGGTCCTGCGGCTGATAAGCCTGCGGGAGGAAAGGCCACTTCCTCCCATTCTCCAGGGAACCGGGCAGCCAGGGCCCCGCCCCGCCCCGCCGGCCCCCAGCCCCACGGCCCTGAGCGGCGCCGGAGGGCACAGGGCGCTGCGGGCTGAGCGGCACTGTCACGCGGGATTCTGAGTTTCTCTGGAAAGCACGCCCCCCCCCCCCCCCCCTCAGACTGACAGCAGATAATTGCGTTTCGATCGGCAGCGTCCCAGGCGGCTCCTCAGATGTAATTTTCTCTGAGCAGAGACGCCTGCCTGAGCGGGGGCCTGCCGTGCTTTCAAAGTAAAAAGATGGAGAAAAAAAAAAAAAAAAGCCAGATCTGCAAACACTCACCCAAAGAAAACTAGTGTGGATATGATAACATGAAATAAAGCAGCTTTTAGCACAAAAATGACACCATCGTCAGGATGGTGGTAAAATGGTAACGTTTAAGACATCTACACCACAAAGGCAGAACCTAAGAGGTAAAGTTTTCCATTCCACGGGAAGGGGCAAAACAGCGGGACTAGGCGACTGTGACAAATTATGTACAAACACAGGAATCCTGAGAGCGGCCGTTTTCCACCGGCCGTGATCTTGGTACAGAACATACTAGTAGTTGCGGGGCTAAAGAGGAACAATGCGCGATGGCTAAAGGGCCAGTGCATGCTCCTGCACAGCGCCCTCCCTGCCCTGGTGACAGCGCCTCCCTCACGGCACACGTGAGCGCCGCCCCACTGCTGTCCCCGGAACCTGCTTCCCGCCACGGGCCACACAAAACGACCCACGTAAGAATGACCTTCATAACTCACGTGATCTCCCGGGGCTTACACGGCCTGCCCCCTGCGTGACCATCACACTTACCCCACCCCTTCCACCACCCTCCCCGGAGCCCAGAGAGGCACAAAAAGCAAAGCATCTGTCCAAGGTCAGACGCCCAGGCCCCAGACCTGGGCAGCCGGGAGGTCGCAGTGGCGGAGGGCGTACCTGGGCCTGCCTGAGCACAGGGGCGGCCGGCAGGGGTCTGGCAGGGACGCTGGGCGTGCGGGGCGCCTGGTGCAGGGTCGGGAGCACGCGCTGCGGGGAGGGGGGCCGGGGCCGGTCCGGGGCCTGCAGGGGCCTGCTGATGGCGACGTTCTGAGCCTGCGGCGGCCTCTTGGGATTGTCCTGTGGGGCCAGAGCAACACCAAGATACTCGTCTCAGGAGTGTGTGTGATTCCCCGCTGGCCGGGGGCTCAGTTGCAGAGTGGGGCTCAGCACCCAGGGTCCCGGGTTTGATTCCGGCCAAGGGCACACACCTGGGTTGCAGGTTCCATCCCTGGTTCCTGGTTAGGGGCAGGTGTGGGAGGCAACCAATCAATTCTCCTTCTCCCCCTCCTCTTCCCTTTCTCTCTCCTCCTCTCTTCCCCCTCCTCCTCCCCCTCCTCTCCCCCTTATCCTCCTTCTCTTTCACTCTCTCAAAAAAAATCACTGGAAAAACTACCCTCGGATGAGGATTAATAAAAAAAGTGTGCCACTCCTCAAGGAATCGCCGAGGGGGAGGAGGGTGGAGTAAGGGACAGAAATCAAGGAGGTAGGTGAGAGGGCGTCTATGATTATTTATTTAGGCTTCAAATTCCAGTGGGAGCACCCCTCCCGCCGGTCTGGAAAGAGGGACCCCTTCCAGGTGGGCTTTAAAGGGCCGGCTGACTAACAAACAGGCTCGAGACGCCCGACAAAGTGCCGGCAGGAAGGCCCGGGCCAGACCCGAGGGCACGGAAGAAGGACTCAGCTCAGCGCCCGAGGCGGCGAGCAGCTAGGACAGTGCTGGTGTGGGGCTCTGCGCAGTGCACGGTCTCAGCGGTCGATGAGGCAGACGGACAGACAGACAGACGCAGCTCGAGTCTGTGCCTCGGCCCCCTGCCCGCTCCCCCTCCCTCTTCTCTTCCCTTCGTTTTACAAACAGCTTTCCCTACATGCACTTGAACGTGATTAATTGCATATATTTAAAACGTGCAGTTTGGTAAAAATTGACATATGTCCACACTCATGCAACCATCACAGAAGCGAGATAATGAACACATCCATCACCCGAGAGACTGCTCCCCGCCTCCCGCCTGTGAGCCGACCTGCTTCCTGTCTGTGAGTGAGTCCGCTTCCCAGCCTTTCCCACAACGGCACCACCGCCGCTGTCTGCTCCGGCTCTGTCCCTGGCTCACTGTGCCCAGGCCCGTCACCCTGGGTGTCAGCGGTTCCTCCTCTCCGCCAGCCCAAGCCCCGTGTGCACCCACCTCTGCTGCTCCCTGCCCCTGCCCCTGCCCCCAGGGCCCGGAGAGCTTCCGTGGGGCACAGCAAGTCCCTCCAGCCCCTGCCACCACCTGCACCGGGGACCCGGGGCTCAGAGCCGCCTCCTCCCTGCACCGGGGACCCGGGGCTCACAGCCCTGCCCTCCCTGCACCGGGACCCGGGGCTCACAGCCCTGCCCTCCCTGCACCTGGACCCGGGCCTCAGAGCCGCCCCAACCCGGCACCACTCACCGTGGTGGAGCTGGAGGGCGCTGGCTTCCTCACGACGCCTTTGCTGAGCGGCGCCAGGGGAGCCTGGCCAGGCTGGCAGCCGCCGGGGGGCCGGGCGGGGCGCACGCACCTGCAACACAGGCACCCGCTCACCAGGGCGCTGCCCCTGGCGATGCCTCACCCCGGTCACCGGCTCTCAGACCGGGGCTGATGCTTACAGTCCGCCCGGTAACCGCGCCAGTGTAACATCACCCGCACTCTCAGATTAACAATAACACTGATTTCCTCCCCCAGAGCCCTCCGAGCCTGGTGAGCCAGTGAGAACCCCCTCTGCCCTGCGGAGAGGGTAGGCATGGCGCCCCCGATGGCCCTCTGGGGAGACCCCCGTCCCCGGACCTGAGCTTCTCCAGGGTCTTCTGGTCTGTGAACAGCAGCCGGACCAGCGTCTTCCTTTTGAGATACACGGCGAGCCCGGCGGCGAGCAGGCACAGGACGCTGGCCAGCACGCCGGCGGTGAGGCCGCGGTGACCTGGAACAACACCGTCCTCAGGGCGCGGGCGGCGGGCGCAGGGACACACTGACCTGACAGCGACAGCCCGGGGCCGGGGGAGGAACGGGGGCAGCGCCGCCGAGGGAGCTCAGGGGCCCGGGCGAGGTTCGGGCTGCGCTGTCACTCACTGCCCCCCGCGCGCAGGGCCCTGGCGGGAGGGCGGCGGGAGGCTCCTCTGAGACCCCGGGTCCCCGACTAAACCCTGTCCTGTCCAGCCCCCTCACACCCGGGCTCCTGCCTCCTCACTCGCTTTATTCCTGTGTTTGTTCAGAGTGAGACGCCTGAGCCTGGAGCGTCACATTGACGACGGGGAGAACAAGGGGAGGGAGACCTCAGCTGACCGCGGTGCCCACGGTGCGTGTGGTGGCATCAGGGACATAGGGTCAGCTCCGGGCAAACCCCTTCTCATGGAGGAGGCGGTTTATGGTCTCCATGGGAACGCCCCTCCTGTGAGCTGACCCATGTGACACGGAGACCCCATGTGACCCCGGGGCCCGGGGCGGAGCAGCTTTAGCTGCACTGAGCTCCCTGGGAGCCACTGGGTGCTCCCGGCGACCGTGAGGGGGCTTCCCACAGTAGGTGTGCGGGGGCTGCACACAGTGGGTGCACGGCCGCCCTTTCCGGCTTCGGCCGGGTGCTCTCTGGCTGCAGCCCCGAGGCAGGGCTCCCCCCACGCTGCCTCTGGACTTCGTCTCGGCCGACGAGTCCTATCAGGCCGTCTGGGCCCGAGGCCGCCGGCTCATTTGTCAGTGTCACCGAACCTCCGCTCTGGCCGCCGGCCGAACCGCCCTCCGTGGCCGGCCTCAGAGGCGGACGGGACGGGAGGGCGGCCCACGCCCCTGGCCGTGGCGCCTGCACATGCAGCTGCTCAGCGGAGAGAAGCGGCTGCCCTTCCCCGCGGGGTCTCCGAGGGCGTTAAGCGCCCTCCCGGCCAGGGCCCGGGCCGGCCTTCACAGAGTCCTTCGATCAGACCCCCTGGCCGTCCGCCGGAGAGCGACCTCCGCTGAGAAAAGTGGTGCCCCCCTGCGATCCCCAAAGCTGCGAGGGCCTCGGAGAGACTGGTGAGGACCTTGGAGAATTTGGGAACAGAGAGGCCTCCGGCCGTGCCAGGCCCACGCGGGGTCCCCACTGGGGTTCCCGCTCCTGGGGGTCTGCACCTGCACCCACACTGACGGCGGGGAGCCCGTCTTCCTGGAAAGACCCCCATCTCCCCGCCTGCCCCCCTGCCCCGCCCCCCGTCGCCGTCCCCGCCCACCTGCTTGCCGGACGGGGCCGCTGTCCGTGCTGCCTCCGAAGCCGGGCGTGTCGCAGAAGGGGGGCGCCCAGTGGGCCTCGCAGTGGCAGTTCTTCCTGTTGTTACACACCTGCGGGCCGCGGGGCGGGAGGCGGGGGGCGCGGACAGGGAGGCAGCAGAGTTAGGGCGCACCGTCCCGGGGGCAGAGGTTGGTCCCTGAGCCCTCACCGGGTGCCATGGCAGCAAAGCCTGAGGTCAGAGCCCCCTCGGCCCCCTGGAGCCGGATCGGCGAATGCGGTCCGCTCAGCACCACCGGGGCCGGGCCCGCGGCTGCACGTGGCCATGACCCGCCGGTCACAGCTGTCAGAGGACCACGGAGGCGGCCAGGGCTCCTCCTCTGCCCCCAGGCCCTTTTCTTTTTTGATTAAAACATGTTGTTGTACTTTTTTTTGTGGATTTCAGAAAGGAAGGGAGAGGGAGAGGGAAACGTCGATGAGAAACATCGGCTGGCGGCCTCCTGCATGGCCCCTGTGGGGACTGAGCCCGCAACCCGGGCACTGCCCAGCGGCAGCTGCACCCCTAGGGGCGGTGGCACTGCACCCCCTGTGGTCACAGCTCAACAGTAACCCAGGCAAACCCCACCCTTCCTGATCAATCCCTGGCGGGTGTCAGCGAGTTTTACAAACGGGATTTAGAGCGTGACTCCTGCGGAAGAGGCTCAGAAAAACCCACGGAGCCCTGGCACGGATGCGGTTCCACTGGAAACGATGAAATCCCTCCGGAGAAATAAATCACGTTTTAAACAATCAGTGTCCCCTTTCCCCGGAGACTCTCTGGACCAAACTAACGGGCTGTTCCGTCAAACCCGCCGCTGGGACTTGGAGAACGCGTGATGGGTTCTGTCCCCTCTGAGTGAATCCCTTCTGAGGGGTCTCCGCCCAGACACCCATCTGAGTCTCGGCTGTTAAAGGAACAGCTGTTTGGAATGTGGGAGCCTCTTCAGGAAGAGTTACAACTACTTTAAGATGACAAAGTCTTTCTTGTAAAAAAAAAAAAAATCACAGAATGTTCATTTGAAAGTGAATGATAGCTCTGTCGGATTTTTTTGTAAAATAAGAATCCTATTTGTACAAAAAGGTCAAAGAAAATGGATGTCTTTAGAAGAAAGCATTGAGAAGAGACTGCTATGTTTTTAAGAAGTTATGGCCGGTGAGGGTCAGTGTTTGAGCATCAACCTATGAACCAGGAGGTCAGGGTTCCATTCCTGGTCAGGGCACAGGCCCTGGTTGCAGGCCCGAACCCCCGTAGATGGTGTACAGGAGGCAGCCGATCCATGATTCTCTCCGATCATGGATGTCCTTCTCCCTCTCCCTCTCCCTTCCTCTCTGAAATCAATAGGAATATATTCCATAAGAAGTGACGGGTTGCAAACACCTTGGCAAATGAAGGAGTGGGTGCTTAGGGCGGATGGCGGGCTGGGAAGGGGCCGTGGACTCACCCCTCTGCCGTGGCACTGCCTTGCACAATCGTGGACACCGAACACGCTGATGTTCTGACACCGGCGATTGAGGCAAATCTACGGAGGAAACAGAGCGGGCGTCTCAGTCCCTCCGCCGGCCCATGCCACGCGGGTCCGGGGTGCACAACCGGAAAGCAAGGGGGCGTCTGGGGAAGCCGATCTGGCTGTGAACATGGATGCGTGCTTCACTTGACACAGACACGGGTCCCCATGCCCGTGGTCTCCACACTCAGCACAGGCCAGGACCCAGGTCCACAGGGACCCTTGTGTCCCCTCCCACGTCGGTGGCATTTTATGTGGTTTCGGCCAGTCCTGCGTGGACGCTCACTGGTTTCCTCGTGGCTTTGTGAGTGCTTGCCGCCACACATGCATGCTGGGTGTTTGCTTTTTCTCCATTAAAAGGCATGAGAGAGGGAGACACGGGTGAGTCCCTGCCCTGGGGCCCGGTGGACTCAGAGGCAGGAGTACAGAGTCCGGGTCCTCTAAGGGGAACAGCGAACGCCAGGCGCTGTCCCACACGCTGACTGACGGGTGCTATCGCCGAGGACAGGAACCACGCCAGACGTGCTCAGCGGGGGCCAGGCGGCCAGCCCTCCTGCTTCCCGGGCCCTGGCCGGGCGGGCGGCCTGCGCGGAGGGACCCTGGCCGGTCCGAAGAGCTCTGCTCCGTCTCAAAGGCGCGGACACACTCCGGACTCAGGGGTCAGCCCCGGGGCTCCCACAAGCTGCCCCGGCGCAGCGGAGCCACAGGGAGGGCGTCTGGCCCTCGGGCGGCGGAGCACTTTGTAATCACCGGGACCTTCCTGAGGGCCGTGCTGGGTCTGACCCCAATGGCGTGTAAGGCGCGGTTCACTCGGCTCAGCTCCGAGGCTGGCGGTGACCGTGGCCGCGGGGACTGTCCCGTCACAGCTGACGAAGGACGGAACCTTCAGGAGCCCGTGTTCATCTGCTCCGCTCTCCTCCGAGCCCACGGCCAGGCTGCGAGGGGCCCTGCCTGCAGAGACCGGGGCCATGTCCGCCAGCCGCTGCCCGTGGAGGAAAACTCATCGCAAACCCGGTGCCCGCTGTCGGTGCTCAGGCGTCATCCGGCGCCAGGGCCTGGGGGTGCACAAGCCAGCCGTGGCGAAGGAGGCCCCCGAGTGTCTGCCGGGTCCCTGCATCGTGCTGGTCCGGGGACGCGCTGGTTCAGGGGCAGGAGGGAGGGGCTGATGGAGGGAATGTCTGCCCACGGAGTCCTGTCTACCCCGTGACCTCCGCGGGAGTGCTTCACAACACTTTTGAAAACGGGTCCTCAGTAAGCACATGGGGTTGGCTCACCTTAGCCCCTAGAACATGTCTCTGAAAATACACCTGTTCTCAGGTGAGAACAAGCCCCCGAGGTCCCTATGCCAGGAACCAAGGCCACTTCCCAAAACAACGCCAACCGCTGCCGCATTTCTCTCCAGAGCAGCTTCCGGCTGGAACCTCTGGGACTCCCAGGTGGGAAGTGACCTGGTAACACCGATGGGGCCAGAGCAGGAGCTGGCTTCCCCAGACCGCATCCCGAGGCCAGGCGGGACCAGCACGCACTGCCGTCCTCCTCGGGGGCCAGGACTGGGTGCTGAGACCAGGTCCCGAGAGGGCGGGGCCCGGGAAGCACAGGCCCTGAGCCTCAGTCCGGCAGACAGCGTTTCCCAGGCCCGGGCGCCCCGGGCCCCGTGCTTGGGGTCTTACCTTCCCGTCCGCGCACTTGGTGCCGGCCAGCACCAGCCCCGGGTCCGGCATGTCGTCGCCCAGGTACACGTGGGTCCCGCGGCACAGGATCCGGCCGCCTTCCTGCAGGGGGATGTTGGTCTCTATGGAAACCGCATTGGTGCCGATGACGGGCCGGCTGGCGCCTCCTTGGCACTGGATCTTCCCGCACTTGGCGTCTCTGGGAGGGAGGGCGGCACAGACAGGCCCGGAGGGTGTTGGGAGGCGCCGAGGCCGGGCCGGGACGGGCGCCGGCGGGGTCGGGGGTTCCGTACCTCGTCTCGCACTTGGCGAAGGAGCTCTTGGCGTCTTTGCCGCAGTTGCCGTATGGGTCGCCGGCAGAGTTGACCCTCTCAAAGCAGATCCCGGGGGCGGGCTTGGCGCCTGAGGGGAAGCAGAGCTCGGTCAGGCCCGCACTGCCCCGCAGTTCCCGGGACCTCTGGGCTCTCAGGTTCGGGGGGAAGGGCCCCATCTGGAGGACTCGCCCCGGGGTCCGGCTGACCCCTGACCAGCCGGCACCCGGCCGCTCCTGGCCAAGCACACATTTCCCAGCTCAGGACCGAGGCCTGGCCGTCAGGAGGGCCAGGCATCTGCTTTGAATCTTTTTATCATTTAATTGTTAGGAGACTTGGAAGCAGGGCTATTTCGTGAAATATCACGGACTCCGACGAGCCGACTTCCAAAGGGTGTGGTGTGTGGGGGCGGCAGCCGGCCGGACGGTAAGGCCATCTGGGTGGAGCCGCAGGGCCGGGGAGCCAAGCCCTCGGCCGGGTCCCCGTGGGGCGGGGGCCGGGGCTCGCGGGGCAGGAACTGGGGGCGCCCGGCGCTCCGAGCATTGGGGGACGGATGGGAAAGGAGATGCTGCCCCGCCAGGCGTGAGGCTTCCTTTTCTGGATCCTGAAAGCAGATGTGAGCCGCCCCTGGAACAGCGTGACGGCTCTCAGCCCGAGCCCTGGCCCGGCCTGGCCTGCGGGGAAGGCCCCCGCCCGGAGCCATGGGGCCTGGGGAAGCGTTTCCTTCGCAGCATCGGCTGAGCCAGCACCTGACATGAGCGGATGGCGAGGAGCAGCTGACACGGGAGAGACAGATGAGACGGGGTGCTGGACACGGGCCTCTGCTCCCCAGCACCGGTCCCCGCTCCCGGCAAGCAGAGCCGCTGCGCTTGCCTGCGGGGCACGGCTCCGTGGGCGGGAAACGGCCTTCCCATCGCCTGGCCCATGACGACTCGGGACACCTCGTCTCTGACGCCGGCCTGGTCGGCTGCACACCCCCGCCCCCCCCCAGCCATCTCTTTCACACACACCCTGCCCCCCCGTATCAGCGCCTCCTGCAGCCCAGGACTCGGGGTCTTGCTCCCTCGCCGGTGAGCAAACACAGTCACACCTGACGTGCAGTCTGAATGCACCAGCACCCGGTGTGCACCCAGTACGTGAGCACGTGTGACGTGTTACCCAGGACAGACGCCACGTCAGGGCAGCACGCCCCGCGGCAGGCAGAGAGCTCTCGCTTCACAGACGAGGCGAGACGCGGCGGAGAGATCTGCCAGGTCACCGGCCAGCAAGCGGCGGCAGAAGACAGAGCCCACAGGCCCCGTCCTGATTCCAGAGCCTCACATGCAGAGGGAGCCCTGAGACGTTTCAGAAGCTGAGCAGCAACGTCCGGTCTGCGTGCAGAACACCCTAGGCCCGTGGTCCGCAAACTGCGGCTCTGGAGCCACATGCAGCTCTTTGGCCCCTTGAGTGTGGCTCTTCCACAAAACACCACGGCCTGGGCGAGTCGATTTTGAAGAAGTGGTGTTAGAAGTTTAAGTTGAAAAAATTTGGCTCTCCAAAAAAATGTCAATAGTTGTGCTGTTGCTATTTGGCTCTGTTGGCTAATGCGTTTGCCGACCACGGGTCTAGGCACACCCCCCGCCCAGGTGGAGGCCCCTGGCTGCAGGGGGGAGCGGGGAGCAGCCAGGAGCCCGGCGGGAGGTGGAGCCCCAGGCAGCCCGGCCTCTGGCCTCTCCCCTGACCACAGGGACACTGAGAGTTCAGCGCAGGTCATGTCCTGCGGCGCTGGCTTGTGGGAAGGCCAGTCCGTGAGTCAGAGGCTGGTGTGTCCGTCTGTCTGGCTCCCTCTCTCTGGTCAGGCAGCCTGAGAGGGGCTGAAGCGGTGAGATAATGGCCACCGGGCTCGGGCACCATGAGTCAAGGCCTCGCCAGCTGAGTCACAGCGCGGCAGAGGCTCCGAGCACGCTGCGGGCGCCATCGGCCCTCCCCTTGGCCTCATCTCACCACAGGCCCCGAGCGCTCCTCCCCCCGGGACGGCACCAGGGCCGGCTCTGGCCGCCGATGCTCCTCGGGCGGAGCGGACACACCCTGTAACTGAAGCACCGGAGGGACCGCGGCCGCGGAAGGGCCGGAGGCCGGCCACAAGGACGCTGTGGCCATGGAGACTTGGCCGGCCGCGGTGGCCACTGTCCCCAGGCGACCTCACTGGCTACCGGGCGTCTGAAGTCACCAGTCCATTCAGAGCCCGTACAGCCATCTGGCCTGTATAGCGAGTGCCTACCTTATGCTTGTCATCGCAAACAATTCCCTGAGCGGGGCCTGGCCAGCGTGGCTCAGCGGCTGAGCATTAACCTACAGACCAGGAGGTCACAGTTCAATTCCAGGTCAGAGCACAGGCCCGGGTTGAGGGCTCTGTCCCCAGTGTGGGGTGTGCAAGAGGCATCCGATCAATGATTCTCTCATCATGGATGTTTCTATCTCTCTCTCCCTCTTCCTTGCTCTCAGAAATCAATTTAAAAAAAGAAAAAATATATATATACTAGAGCCCAGTGCATGAATTCATGCACGGGTAGTCTGGCCGGTGGGGCCAGCCAGGGGGAGGGGCTGTGGGTGGTTGGCCGGCCGGCCCCGCTCCCTGGTTGAACTCCTGGTCGAGGGGACAATTTGCCTTTTATTATATAAAGGTAAAAAGGAATTCACCGAGCCTGAGGCCCCACACCTCACCGCTGCCTGGGGGACCTCCCAGCCCAGCAGCAGGGAGCTGGGAGGGGGGTTGGGGGCCTGGCCGGTCTGTAGATGGAGCACCACGGGCCCCTCTCCTCCTGCCCCAGCACCCGGCGACGCCGAGGCTCATTGGAAGAGCCGAGCGTGAGCCGAGGCCTGGTCAGCGGTCCTGCTGTGCCCACACGGCCTGGCTCCTCCCAGGAAGTGCCCAGTGCAGAGGGCAGGCTGGGTTGGGAGGGGGCTCCGTGCCAGGACCCAGCCAGGGTGCCCCTGTCCTTGTTCTCCCTGCTCCCACAGCCGGTCTGAGGGAGGGGCCACGGCTGATCCATCCCTGGCACCACGGGCACACAGTCGGTGCCACACATCTCTGACTGGATGGCTCTGATGTGGGGGGCCAATTTCTCCCGCGAACAGTGGGCCCCGCACCCCGACCGGAGACGTCACCTACCTGCCCCCCAGAGCGTGACGCACTGCTGCTCGTGGGTCTGGCAGACGCCGTTGTAGCAGTAGCCATCCAGGCCCTGGCATGGGTGCCCGTCGTGGAGGTACACGTTGGCCGGGCAGTGCGGGCCGGCGCCCGAGCAGAACTCCGGGAGGTCGCAGGCGTGGCTGGCGCCCCTGCAGGCCGTGCCCGCCGGCTTCAGCTGGAGGAGAGGGCGGTGAGCATGGCTCTGCCGGAGGGGCGGACGCCCGCAGCCCCCTCGATGGACCGAGGCCGTTCTCCGTGTCACCTAAGCCAGTCCCTCTCGGCAGCGGGCGTCACTGAGTGACACTCCAGCTCGGGGACCAGGGCTGTCCCCTGTGAGGGGTCCAGAGCAGCCTTGTGGGCATCGGCAGCAGTAGGGGTGTCTCCGGGCAGATGGGCCGGGCGGGGGCGTGGCTGGTGGACTCGCTGATTCTTAGGAAGGAGAGCTGCGGCCCCCGCACTCTCTGAGGGGTCTCGGCCGGCAGCGCTGGTATTTGCCGGCAAGCTGACAAAATGAATCCCACGGGCACCCTCGCCACGGCTACTTCACGCCACCCCACCGCGGCGGGGGGCCTGTCTGCGGGTGTTAGGGGGTGTGGTGCGAGGAACAAGGCGGGGAGGGGGGCAGCAGGAGCTCCGGCCTCGCCTCCTCTCCGTGGCTGAGACGTTCAGGCTCCTGGGGCTTGTCTGAGGCTGCAAGGCCAGGGACCTCCCACCTCACCCCCTTCCGAGCACCTCCGGCCGCCAGCTGCCCCGGGCCGGGCCGCTGTGCTCGTGGCCTTGTCAATGACCACGGGCGGGAGGGGAGAGGGCACCTGCATTGTAATGAGCTCTGGACTCAGGAGGCTCCGCAGCAGAATGCCCAGATCAACGGCTTCATTAAAAAATGAAATGCTGGCCCAGCCGACGTGGCTCAGTGGGTGACCGTCGACCCAGGAGCCAGTTCATGGTTCAGTTCCTGGTCAGGGCTCAGGCCGGGGTTGTGGGCTCCATCCTCTGTAGCGGGCGTGCAGGAGGCAGCCGATCCATGACTCTCTCTCATCATTGATGTTTCTCTCTCTCTCCCTCTCCCTTCTTCTCTGACATCAATTGAAAACAAAACCTGCCACCTGTGCATGCTGTGGAGCTGCCCGCCTCGGGGTGGGGGAGGAGGGGGAGCACGGGGCAGGACTCACCTGGCAGTGCTCGCAGCACAGCCCGTGTGCGCAGACGGCGCCGGGCGTCAGGGTGCAGGTGGAGGCGTTGCAGCAGCGGTTGGTGCATTCCTGCGGAGAACAGGGCGTTGGACGGGGGCGTTGGACGGGGCGGGGAATGACCCCTTTGAGTGGCCTATGCATCGTGAGCAACTCCCACCCGACATGAGAGAGACACGTCGATTGGTTGCGTCCTGAGGCCCGGGATCAAGCCTGCAACCGAGGTACGTAGCCTTGACCAGAATCGAACCTGGGACCCTTCAGTCCAAGGGCAGGTTCTTACCCTTTTAAGCCAGTGGTGTAACATGAACCATGTGACTGTAAGAAGGCCTCCGGCTTGCCAGGTGTGTCCGAGGGGGCCGTGAGGGCGTGGCCAGCCCCCGTCCAGCCTCTCACTGGGCAGCACGGTCCCTCCCGGCCCTCCTCACGCCCGGAGGCGCTCACCTCGGGCTCCCCGCAGTCGCACTCCTCGCCGTCCTCCACGTAGCCGTCCCCGCACCGGCGGCCCCCGAAGGCCGGCCGCACCTCGGGCAGGTTGAAGAGGCACATCCCCACGCCCTTCTGCAGGCTGGCCTCCAGGTCCTGGCGGCTGCAGCTGCTGAACACCGCGGGGAACGGGAGCCTGTGGGAGGGGCGGGTCAGCGGGCAGTGCCACGGCCACCCCTGCGGGCGGCCACTCCTGTCCCCGCCCGACATCTGCCCGGGGCCCACGGTGGTCTCAGTGAGCAAAGGCGAGGCATGCGTGTGACACCGGGCACCTGTGGCTGCATTCCTTTCTCTCTTTTTTTTTCTTTTTAATACATTTTTACTGATTTCAGAGAGGAAGGGAGAGGGAGAGAGAAACAGCCATGGTGAGAGAGAATCACGGATCGGCGGCCTCTGGCACGTCCTCCACTGGGGATCGAGCCTGCAACCCGGGCATGAGCCCTGACTTGGAGTTGAACGCTGACCTCCGGGTTCATAGGTCGACGATCAACCCCTGAGCCACAGGCCGCTCCTCTCCCTCCCTGTTCACATGAATTCCCCAGGTCCTGAGCAGCAAGAACTGTAGGGGCGGGTGTACCCCGAACCCCGAGGTCGGCCTACTCAGTGTGAGAGGGGGGCCCGCCGACCCACCACCGGCGCCACTCCCCCTAGAGGCTGCCGGACAGCATTGCAATGGATCCCAATCCACTGGCCACACCGGGCACGTGGCCCATCTCCCCACGCGCCATGCTTCCCGCCGCCGTGGGCTCGCCGCTGTCTCCGATGGAGCCTGGCATCTGGTCACGACCACGCCGAGGGGGACACGGCGCTGCCCGCGGTCTTCTGTCCGTCGCGGCTGGTCAGCTCCGGAGCCTCAACCCAATGGAGTGCAGCCCCGCTAAGGGGCCGGGCCGGGGTCCGAGTGTGACCACTGAGGTTTCTGTCAGAACCAGACCCTCCTCTGCCTCCACTCCACCGTGCGGCCTCTGCCCTCCTCTGGCGCCTCCTGCTCCTCTCGTAGCCTCCGCTCTGGTCCCTGGGTGTGAGAAGGACGTGAACCAGGCCACGGATCTCTGCACAGGAAAAGCCACGGTCGCGGGACACCGGGCCGGATGGGAAGCCGTCCGGATTTCCTCTTTCAGATCCGTTAGGAAACAGAAGAAAGCCTCGCATCCTCCACAGCGGATATGTGATTAGAGGTTGGGGGATACGTGGTTTGGGGAAACAGCTTGCTGACATGCGCTTCCCGCTGATCTTCTGCAGACGGAACCGAGTTTTTCCTTCTCCGGACAGACGCAGGAGGACTGAGCCGCCCCGGAGGGCGGAGCGGGGGGCGGGGGGTGCCTCTTCTGGACCTGAGCGCATGGCACGAAGGAGGTGGAGAAGAATCAAAACCGGAAGACCAAGTCTGAGCACCCCGTCTATGAAGACTAGAGACCTGCTTTAAAGCCGAGCCTCAGCTTCACATCTGTAGAGCGGGGTAATCACCACCACCTCACACGGGGAGGATGAGGATGATGAGCTTCATGCAGAAATGTGAGACTCAGCCCTCAACCTTTCTCACTTTCTCTTTGCTTTCCTATGGATAGTGTTGTATGTACTCTCGCAAGCTACTCTCGTAATCCACCGCAGGCTCATGCAGGGTGTACAGCAATGAAAATGACAACGGCACAGCTGGTGCCAGAGGCAATATAAAAGACAGCAAGAGCTCCGAATCTTCCCCCCAGAGCTTCAGCCATTACTCCTCAGATGTCTGATTGTGCTGTAATCACTATTCATCCATCTATCCAACATCATCTAATCATCTATTATCAATCCATATAATCATCCACCCACCCACCCACCTACCCATCCATCTACCCATCCACCCACCCACCTACCCATCCATCCATCCACCCACCCATCTACCCGTCCACCCATCCATCCACCAACCCAACCATCCACCCACTCACCCATCTACCCATTCACCCATCCATCACCTACCCACCCACACACCCACTCATCCACCCACCCACCTACCCATCCATCCACCCCACCCATCCACCCACCCACCTACCCATCCATCCATCCGTCCATCCACCCATCTACCCGTCTATCCATGCATCCACCCACTGACCCATCTACCCATTCACCAATCCATCATCCACCTACCCACCCACCCACCCATCCACCTACCCACCCATCCACCATCCACCCCATCTATCCTCCTTCCTCACTCCCCCTGCCCCTTCCATCTGTTTATCCATCCTTTCATCCTTTCGGTTAAGAAGTGTTTCTACTGTGTACCAGGCACCCCTAGGAGCTGGGGATTCAGCAAGGAACAAGACAGACAAATTCCCGACCTTGTGGAGCTGAGAGCGGGTTCTTTTGGGTGCTGTTGGCTGCAGGGAGGCCCATAACCTAACCTTGACCTCACCGCAGCCTGTGTGCCACGTGTCCTCGGGAGAGGCAGTGGCCATGAGTGTGGGGAGGGGAAGGTTGGCTTTCACACATGTTCTACCACGAATAAGACGCTGGGTGAACGAGCAGCGGCAGAGGAGTTCTGCTGCGGTAACATACATGTTCACACATGTTCTACCACAAATAAGACGCTGGGTGAACGAGCAGCGGCAGAGGAGTTCTGCTGCGGTAACATGCATGTTCACACATGTTCTACCACGAATAAGACGCTGGGTGAACGAGCAGCGGCAGAGGAGTTCTGCTGCGGTAACATTCATTGACAAGAACCAGCGGCTTAAACACGGGCCGCCTCCCTGCTTCCTCAAAGCCGCACAGGGACGCCGCTCTGCACTGAGGCTGTCCACAAGGAAGCCCAACCATGGCGCCACACGTGTGGCCACTTCCATGTGGCAAACACAGCAGGAGGCTGGATTGCACAGCTGCCCAGTCTCATGCTCAGCTCAGCTGCACGGAGGGAGCCGGCTGCACGGAGGGAGCCGGCTGCATGGAGCATTGGAGAGGCTGCGCCTTTTCATTCCAGATGAGGAGCAGGAAGGCGAGAGGCAGGGAGTGCGGCTCCCGGCAGCTCGGCCTCCGTCTGCGGACATTCCCTCAGGCCCGGGGGCCTTCGTGCCGGCGATGGCGGCTGAGGAGGGTGTTCTGAGTCCGGTGCTGGAAGTCTCCACAGGGACGAACAAGGTCTGTGGGGATGCGCCTCACGGAGAGCGTCTGCGGTCCTCGGTTCTTTGTGAACCGGAGACAGTTCATACGTTAGCGCGGTCACCGACGCCGCTGCCTGGGAGTCCCCTTCAGGGAACACGCGAGTCACACGTGGACGGTGGCCGCCGTGCCTGAGTCAGAGAGGGGAGCCAGGGAAGGCAGCTGCTGTATGGGCCCGGGTATGTCTTTGTTGTTGTTGAGCCTCACCTGAGGACAGGCTTCACTGACTTCCAGAGAGAGCGGACGGGAGAGACAGAGACACATCGACGGTCTGAGAGAGACACTTGGATGGGTTGTCTCCTGCACACACCCCGAGCAGGGTGCGTGCCCTTGACCGGAATTGAACCCAGGACCCTTCAGTCCGCGGCCCGTGCTCTAACCACTGAGCAAAACCGGCCAGGGCTGGACCAGTTGAAAGCAGCTGTTCACACATAAACTGGGGCACGGTGCCGAGTGACCCTTCCCGGCATTCACTCGGAAACTCGAGCAGGCCCTGCACCCCGCAGCCCCACGCTCTGCACCCCGACACTCATCCTCACCGCCCCCTCCCCCGTGCGCTGTGGAGCGATTGGTCCCTTACAGACACGCGGCCTCATTTCCTCCACTCCCCGCTCCCGTGGGGACCCCGTGAGGTGAGGGGCGCGGGCTGAGACAATGCTGGATGAGAAGCAGCCGGAAGCCGGCGGTGAGGGATGGGCTGAGGGATGGGCTGAGGGATGGGCGGAGGCGCCGGGCCGGCGGCCTGCCCTCCCTGCCCCGTGGCTTTTGGGATTAATCACCCACGCGCTCAGGAAGTTCCTCTCCACAGGAGCCAATTAAAAACCTCCCCCTCACAGGAGTGCGGGTCATAAAGGAGAGCCCAGTGGACGAGATTTAGTGAAAGCACCAGCTCAGCCAGAGAGGAAGCTCGGAAATCGCTAATCAGGTGTAAGCCAGGGGCTATCAGCGGCCCGGCAGGAGGAAGCGCCCTCCGTGACCTGCCGGGCCGGGGGCAAGCCCAGCCCCGGGCTTCTGTCCCCGGGGCACGCGGCCAAGCCCGAGCTGCCCCCCACCCGCACCCGGCCAGGCCCCTGCAGCCCCCCTGCTCCCGGCCAGCTCCCCACACCCCTGATCCCCAACCTCCGGCTGAGAGCAAGGCTGCCATCAGCCGGTTGAGTCTGGTTGCCTGTGACTCTCGGGGCAGCACACTCTTGCACCTCCGGAAGGGATTTCCTTCTGGAAGCTTCCCTGGGTGCTCTGGCCAGGAACCCAGGGAGCTTCCTGCTCACTGTTTCCCAACACGCCTGTCAAGCTGCGGCCCGACCCCGGAGGCCGCCGGAGGGGCGAGTACTTGCCCGGTCGAGGGGTTCATGATGCAGCCCCCCTTGCCCGGGGCCGTCCGGCAGCTGCAGCCGCGCTCCAGCGTGTCGTGGTTCATCCCGAAGTTGTGGCCCAGCTCGTGGGCCAGCGTCACGGCCGCGCCCAGCGGGCTGTCCGAGTGGTCCTCCGAGAGAGCACAGGGCAGACTGCAGCCCCCGCCGCCAGCATCTGACCCCCTCACCCCCCCCCCCCACCCTCCTCCACAGGAGCCTGGCCAGCTGGCTCTGAGGTTCCCACTGCAGTCCACATGTTTGTTCCACTTCCCACATCATTCCCATCTTTTTTTTTTAAAAAAAGTTAGTGCTTTTACAGGAGGAATCATTTTAATGTTTTTCTTGTTTTCAGAGCGAGGAAGGGAGAGTGAAAGAGAGAGATAGCAAACATCAAGGATGAGAGAGAATCATGGACCAGCTGCCTCCTGCACGCCACCTACTGGGGATCAAGCCCGCAACCCGGGCCTGTGCCCTGACCAGGAATGGAACCCTGACCTCCCGGTTCATGGGCCGATGCTCAGCCCGGAGCCACGCCGGCGGGGAGGAGCCTTGATAAATGCTTGTGTGGAGACAGAATAAGGGATACGCGCTCCAGGAAGCCACTGAACCTGATCAGGTTGTTATAAAAGGTTTAAGCGCCGTACGCCGGCGGCGGAACCTGCGGGGCGTGTGTGGAACCGTTTCGGCTCTAAAAACACAGACACCCAGCTGGAGGGCGAAGTCAGCTGGCCCCCGGCGTGGAGCCCGGAGGCAGAAGAGGATTCAAATCCCCTTACAACCGTACGGCGGCTCTGGGGCCACCTCAGGGCTGGGACTCCAATGGCCCGGCCCTGCCTCAGCCCCGCTCCCCGTGGCTCCCCACGGCGGCCTCAGGCTCAAGAAAAGCCAGCAGGAGCCGGTCAAGCCAGCAAGCCGAGGAGGGGTGCCACCCACCAAACAGCCACCCGCCTCCCCCTCCTCCCCGGCACACGGTTCCCTGAACCCCGGCGCTGCCTGGGGAAGAGGCACCGCCCTGTGGTGCCCGCGGAGAGACAGGCGGGCAGCGAGGAAGTGCGAGTCAGCAGAACACGCTCCTCTGCCCGCTGACACGGAACATGAACACGTGTTCCCTTGGAAACCTGCGGGGACTCCCGGGGTCTCGGAAGGAAGGTGTGTTTGTGTGGCCAGGATGCTGGGCTGGTCTCTGAGGACACGCCCCGTCGGGGGCTGGTGCAGGGGCTCACCTGTGGCCCTGGCGGCACCTTCCCTCGTGCTCGGAGGGGCCGGGGCAGGAGTGCCCGATGGGCAGCCAGCCAGAGCCGCCTCCCTCTCCAATTCCTAGGAATCAAGTCCCCATGCCCCTCCCGCTTTACTTCCTTCTACAAACACGTCTAGCCCACGTATGACAGAGTGATCCTGTGCAGCCATGAGCCAGGCCGGCCTCCCACGCACGGGCTGCCGTGCACGGCCGGACACGGCTGGGAGGTGTGCCGAGCCTGTGCCGGGCGCGTCCTTACAAACCTCAGACGCTTGGCTGCTGGGCCTGGAGGCCGAGCTCAGGAAACCGTCCTAACGGCTCTGCTCGGGGCGACCACAGGCCACCACCGGGCGGGGAGTGAGGGCAGCCCCGGGCCTGGCTCCTCCCGGCGCCGGGAGAGAATTCCTGGCCGGAGCTCCGACCAAAATCCCCGCGGAACTTCCCTCCGTAAACGGGGAGGACTGGTTCACACGAGCTATTTTCACACGCTCTCCTCTCCTGCGTGCACATGGGTGTGTTTCACAAGCAGCCCTAAAATATTGTAGGGTGCCCGCCACCGCGGCTCAGGGGGGTGAGCATCGACCTGTGAACCGGGAGGTCATGGCTCGACTCCTGGTCAGGGCACATGCCCGGGCTGTGGGCTCGATCCCCAGTGTGGGGCGTGCAGGAGGCAGCTGATTAATGGTTTTCTCTCATCATTAGTGTTTCTTCTTCTTCTTCTTCTCCCTCTCTCTCTCTCTCTCTCTCTCTCTCTCGCTCTCTCGCTCTCTCTCTCTCTCCTTCTCTCTCTCTCTTTCTCTCTCTCTCTCTCTCTCTCTCTCTCTCTCTCTCTGTCTCTCAATTCCTCTCTCTTCCTCTCTGAAATCAATAAAAAATATATTAAAAAAAACAAGTAAAAAACAAGATATTGCGGGGTGTGTAAGATCACAGACGGAGCCAGAAGGAGGGCAGAATGAAATGTGAAAAGCACTGACCAGAGACGCTGGCCTCACCAGGTCGCTGAGAGCAGAGATCCCCGGAACCGCCCCGGGCACTTACCATGACGATGCCCCCGGACTGCTCGGCCGTGCACATGCTCATGATGGGCGCCATGCCGATGGTGGTCCCTTGGAAGTACACCCCGCTAGGAGACAAAAGAGAGGACCCTCTGAAACCCACACGGGAGGAGGACATCCTCTACGGTCCATGCTTTTGGGCCTTCGATGGAAAAAACACATATCAAGGTCAAGAGCACTGTGTGTGGCGTGTACCTGGGCCAAGGGTTGGGGGCGCACGTGACACGGACAGAGAGGATGTACACAGTCCCGGCATGACCCCCTCCCCTCCCGAGAGCTGTGTGAGGGCGCGTGGCCGGCGGCTGCACCCTCCGCTCTCAGCGGCTCCGGTCCAGTGGCACCGAGGACCCACCACCCGCCCAGGTTTTTGTTTCGAAGACTCAGACAGCTGGTCGAGGCTCTTGAACATGTGGCTGGTGGTCTGCCTACTTCCTCAGGGGGTGGGGCAGGGGGAGGGGACCGCTCCTCATGAACGCGCTGCTGGGGCCGCTGTGAAGCCAGAATCGCGGGGAGCGGAACGGGCGCAGGGACGCGAGCTCTGTGTTCTGCTGTCGCCTGGGTAACAGGACAGGACGGAAACCCACACCCCCCCCTCGGAGCTCTCCTGCCAGGGCCGTGGTCGGCAAACTCATCAGCCAGCAGAGCGAAACACCAACAGCACGACGACTGAAGTTTCTCTGGAGAGCCACATTTCCTTTATTTATTTATTTTTAATTTAATTTTTTCATTAAATTATTATCTGTGTACATATTTTACCATTGCCCCCCCCCCCATCTATACCCATCCTCCCCAGAGTTTTGTGTCCATTGGTTGTACTTATATGCATGTGTACAAGTCTTTCGGTTGATCTCTTATTAAGCCAGTCAATGAAAGAGAAACACCACAAGACCTCATTCATTTATGGATAATAAAGAACATTATAAACTGATGAACCAAAATATAGATATAGAGACAGTAAAGCAACAAGCAGACTGTCAAATTACAGCGGGGAGGGGAGGGAGATCTGGGGGAGATAAGAGCCACATTTCTTAAACTTAAACTTCTTCTAACGCCACTTCTTCAACATAGACTCGCCCAGGCCGTGGTCTTTTGTGGAAGAGCCACACTCCAGGGGCCGAAGAGCCGCATGTGGCTCGTGAGCCTCAGCTTGCCAAACACGGTGCTAGTGGAACTTTTAAAGTGAAATCGGCAGGAGAAGTGCCGACACCCTGCAGTGAGTGTAGAAGTCAGCACCCATGCGGCCTCAGCACCTGGCAGAAGCTTCTGGAAGGAAACCTCAGGGCTTCCGAGGGCGCTGCTTTCCCTTCCGGGGAATCTTGAGCAGCGAGTCCGATGACCTCAGAGCCTGTTTAAGGCGAGTGCTTTTAGCTCCTGCCTCACACATGAAAAATGAAGCAATGCAACCACGAATCTCGCTTACAGGAAACAAATGAGTTTTCCATGTTATCTTGGCCGTGGACATACATGGGTTTCAAAGATATTGTTTGAAAAGATAGATATGTTGGTGGTGGTCGACTAGACAAGAAGGAGCAAGAATAGACACAACCCAACCTACTAGCATGTATGTATGACCGTGTGCATGTATGTGTCCACCCACCCGCCCCCACTCTCTCATGGACACGAGTAGGGGCTGCGGCTGTAATGCTTCTATCTATCGAGCATTTAACAGAAACAACTGCATGTACATACATGAGGAGGTTATGTAAGAGGCCGATCTACTTCCAGATGTTCGAGTTGGACAGACTCCATTTGGGAAAAGAGTCAGCACAGAACACTTTGATTCCGCGTTTTAGTAGTTTGAGATTAATCAATGCACGAACTATGAGGCAGCCGCACACAGCCAAGGCCGGCAATGAAGCAAACCCCCTGTGGCCATGGCCAAAGCAAATGGAGAGGGGCCGCCCAGCCTCGGCCCGTGGCGTTTCTGGATGCGGAGGGATTGGCTGTCCGCTTCCCACAAAGGCTGCCAGTTAGACCCAGAAGGGAAGTGACTGTCTCTTCGCAGCTTTTAATCCAGCGACAGGAGCAGCGCGAGAGGACCCGGATAATGGCATCAAGTGTTCAAGGATTTTAATATACGTTAAACAAAGATGGCAGGCTAATTTGCATATGCAGGTGCCAAGTGGCTGGGGGTGGGGTGGGATGTTTGCATTGTTGCCATGGTGATGACACAGGGTTTTGCACCGCCCCAGCCGCTCCGGCCTCTGGGCAGCCTGGGAAGTTGGAAAGGTGACTCCAGGCTGGAGCAAAGGCAGTGGCAGCAGCCAGGGAACGGAAGACTCATTTTTGCACGAATTTTTGTGCATCAGGCCTCCAGTATTTTAATAAATTTGCATAAGGAGAACGTCCAGGTGACGGAAGAAGGAACAAGACATTGGACAGAGGAAGAGTTTTCCCAGGTGTCCAAAGGGAGACTTCACAGCAGACCCCCGATTCCGGCCCGCGTGGTGGAGCAGAGGCGGCGGGTGCGCTGGCCGCGCCTCCCCATCCCAGGAGGGCCGTGGCCGCCTACCTGACGAGCTGTGCGTTGTCGTGGGACTTCCGCGGCAGCAGCTTCTCCTTCCTCCAGTCCAGGAACTCGTGCAGGCTGGCGAAGGGGTCCTGGCTGACGGGGCACTTGTCGATGTCGTTCCACACCTCCACGCCCACCAGCACCACGCGGATGTTCAGCGGCCTGTAGAACTGGGGGGACAGACACCGCTGGGCATCGGTGAACGGGCCCTCGCCGCGCAGAGCAGGACAGACCTGCACGCTCTGCACCTCACCGACGGGGTGAGAACAGCACCCCCTGCCCCCGGTTCCCAGGCACCAGCGGGTAAGACACTGCGCAGGGCCCGACGCCCAGGAGCGCGCTCACTGGGCCCGCAAGCTCCGGGGAGGAGCCCCGGCCTCCCCGTTTGTGGGGGAGCGCACACACCAGGGCCTGCTGGGAGAGCAGAGTGCGCAGAGACGGGGCCTGGCTGACGCGGCTGCGTTGTGGCGAACGCCTGCCAGTTCCTGGCTGCCAGCCCGGCCCCGGGGCCGGTCGCTGTGTTCTGACTCTGCCAGCGACAGCCACTAGTTCACCAGGAGCCACACGTTCTACGGAGGCGTCGCTGAAAAGGACCCCGTGTTAGCCTCCTGGCAAAGTCTCAGGCGTGGCTGACACTGTCAGGTTCCGCCACTCATCATCCATCCGGAGGTTCCGAATCACACGGGAAGTCAAGAGCTTCCGGAATCCTAAGGCACGCACAGCGCCCTCCTGCGGGAGCTCAGGGGTCATGGAGAAGCAGCGGCAGGGTCTGGAAGGGCCACCGTGGCTGCTGCTCCAGGAGCCCTTTCCCGTGACTCCAGCGGCCGTTTCCACGTGGGCCCCTCCAGCCACACCCACGTGGGCCCCTCCAGTCACACCCACGTGGGCCCCTCCAGCCACACCCACGTGGGCCCCTCCAGCCACACCCACGTGGGCCCCTCCAGCCACATCCACGTGGGCCTCTCCAGCCACATCCACGTGGGCCCCTCCAGCCACATTCACGTGGGCCCCTCCAGCCACACCCACGTGGGCCCCTCCAGCCACACCCACGTGGGCCCCTCCAGCCACACCCACGTGGGCCCCTCCAGCCACATCCACGTGGGCCTCTCCAGCCACATCCCAGAGCAGATCTCACACGTGATGGATGTGTGGCCCAGCCCCTACGCTGATGCCTATGCTGCTGGGCTGTCATGTATGCTGAGCGCACTGCAGCCGCCTTACCCACCTCCCGCCACCTGCTGACTGCTCCTCCGGGCCTGCCCAGAGCCTCCTCGTAATGAGCGCCAATGAACACGTGAACAGCACCCACTAGGGCCTGGGCACAGGGGCCAGGGTGCACGTGGACGGGACGTGGTCTGGGACCGGGGTGCAGGTGGACGGGACGTGGTCAGGGACCGGGGTGCACGTGGACAGGACGTGGTCAGGGACCGGGGTGCACGTGGACGGGACGTGGTCAGGGACTGGGACTGGGGTGGAGGTGTGCACAACCGGGACGAGCTGATGAGTTCACCCACTAATCCGGCAGCAGCAGGAGTTGCTCGGCTCCGGCTGTGGGCTAGGCCTGGCAGTGGCACAAAGAGGAAGGACCAGGAGGCCCGTGCCCTTGGCCCTGAATGCTCAGGGTCCGCAGGAGCTCACAGCCTGGATCCCCGTTACCTCCGAGGAGCCGCCCGCCAGGAGAGGGCGCGGGGAGTTCCGGGGGCGGAGCCGGGGCGGGAAGGCCGAGGAGGAACTGGACTAAGGCTGTCTCCAGGGTCCCACCCGGAAGCTGTGACCTCAGGCCCCGAGGGGGGCGGGAGGGGAGACCCACAGGAGAACGGCCGGAAGACACGAAGTCCTCGGGGGACGAGCCTCCCACGCAGTGGGGGAGGCTCAGCCTTAAAGAATCTGCAGCTGCTGCTGGCTTCCTCGTGAATCAGAAGTGGGGAGAGGGGGAAGGTCACAGAGGCGGGTCCCCAGCCTTCATCTGGCAGCCATTCCTCCCCACCCCCTGAATCAGCCTGGGGAATGTCTCGGGGATTGCCAGCAATGCTGGCAAGCGCTCCATCTGATTGACGGGAATTCCGGAATGTTCCAGAAGGTCACCTTCGGCACTGAATCGCTGTGGGTCTCCAGTCTGAGTGGTCGGCTCCCCTGCAGCGACCACTAACTCAGAGCGGCCACGGAGAGCCACGGAGCGGCCACGGAGAGCCACGAGCGTGGCAAACGGGGAAGTGGCCCCCGGGACAGCCGTGCCTCGCTGGGGCCGAGACGCTGGCAGGAGGCAGCGAGCGGCAGAGTGGAGTCTGGTTCCCCGCTGGTCCAGGGCTCACCCCGTGGTTCACACGGGTGCAGAGAGCGTGGGAAGGGGCCTGGGTGCCCCGCCAGCGCCTCAGGGCTGCAGGGGGCAGCCGCACACGTGTGCCCGGCAGCTCAGCTCTCTCCCGCCAGAAACGAGCCCTCCAGGCGGGCACACGCCAGAGGCGGGCAGAGTCCGCCTTTGCCCAGGGGCGTGCTCACCAGAGAGAACGTACCTTGTCCACGTGGTTCGCGATCTCTATCAGCCGCTGCTTCACCTTCTCCAGGTCCTTCCCCTGCCTCTGGAACTGAACCAGCGGCGGCGTCAGCATCGGCACAGCGAGTGTCCCTCAGAGCTCCTCATCCCGCCCCGCCCCGCCCCGCCCCGGGCTCGGACAGCCTCGGGCTTCCCACGCCTCCAGCGCCCTGTGCCCGGATCCCCATCCTGCGGGGAACCTCCGCCTGGGACCCCCCGAGGCGCCTGAAGCTGGCCCAGGCCGCGGAGCGCTCCGGGACAGTGACTCCGGCCTCGCCCCGGCTCACCCGTGACGGGCGGTCACGGTTTGGTAAAGAGAGGACGGACAGCGAAGGAGAAGGCCGTCCCACGCCACGTCTCAGACCGCCAACGTGGCGCCTGGAAAACTGAATCCACTGGGGTGACCCCGGCTCGCAAAGGCACCCTCGGGGTTCACCCTCAGAAGGCCCTGCGTGTGTGTTTTCGAACTCTGGCCGTGAGGCACAGCTGCTCGTGGCCACCAGTCCGCTGACCCCGCGGGAAGGGATGACGGGTTAATAATCCCCTTGGCCGGCCTCGGGGGGCGGGTTTCCGAGAAACGGTCAAGCCGGTCTCTGCCCGCGCCGAGCTCCACGGAAATGGCACCTCATCCATCACGCGCAGCGGAGGCAGAAAGGGAGGCAGAAAGGAACTCCTCAATCCCAGCGAAAACCGCTCCAAGCAGTGGCGAGTGAGCCCGGGCAGCTCAGAAGGCCGGCCCCGCACCTCGCTCTTCCTCTTGGCGAGGACACACCGGCCACGCCCCAGAATGTGCCTTCCCCACAGGGCGCAGAGATCATCCCGCCGCAGCCCCCAATCCCCAAAGGCCCCCCACCCCCACCCCGAGAGTTAGCGATGGAGCAGCCGAACCCCTGTCTGTGTCCAGCCGTTGGCTTTCCTGTTGTGGTTTCAGACACATTTCTAATCGCTTATGCCTGACACTGTCAGAAAGCCCTTCTCCGTGGCCGTTCACATGCTTCCGAGGGCTCAGAGCTGTGAGGTTACTTAAAGCGGGTAATGCCCTTCGGAACAGCTTCTTTCCTGGGCCTTTCTTTTAAACGGCCTCACCGGCCTCACCGACCTCACCGGCCTCACAGACGTCACCGGCCTCACCGGCCTCACCGACCTCACTGGCCTCACCGGCCTTACCGACCTCACCGGCCTCACAGACATCACCGGCCTCACCGGCTTCACCGACCTTACCGACGTCACCGATGTCACCGGCCTCACCGGCCTTATCCACCTTATCTGCCCTACTGCCCTCACCGGCCTCACCAACCTCACCGCCCTCACCAACCTCACTGACCTCACCGACCTCACTGGCCTCACCTGCCTCACTGGCCTCACAGACGTCACCGGCCTCATAGACGTCACCGGCCTCACCGGCCTTACCCACCTTATCCGCCCTACTGCCCTCACCGGCCTCACCGGCCTCACAGACCTCACCCTGCAGCGCGCTCACCTCGCGGTTGTCGGCGACGATCACCAGCTCCACGTACTTGGTCATTGGCGGGGTCTCCCTCTTATGCTGCCAACAGGAAGCACAATTCAATTTCCTGCTCGCCTCCGGGGCACCCCAGCACGCATCCCCCCACCCCAGCACTTCCACCAGGGCCCTCCTCACCCCCGGCTCCCACACGTCCATGCGCCCAGGTCACCTCCATCCCCACGACCCCTGCAGGACCTTCTCAACTCAGGTGACCAGTTTCTTTCACTTTTAAATAGATTTCTATTGATTTCAGAGAGGAAGGGAGAGGGAGAGATCTTTCCAGCTCTGCATCAAGGGGGACCTCTGAGAAGCACACGCGGGGACAGAGGACCTGAAACCGGGCCCCACGACAGTCCAGCAGGAGGGGGAGGCCGGCTGGGCAGACGGGGAGCAACACCTCTTAGCCACGCCCCTCGGGCCGACTTGCCCAGGTCCCCCCTGCGGCAGGCGGGCAGGGCTGGGGTGCTCTGCACGTCGAAGACCCCGACTGCAAAGCAGACCGGCACCAGGGACCCCCACATTGCACCCCTGCAGACGGGCCGGCGGGGGCCACGGCGGGTCCCTCGCTGGCGGGCGGGCTGGCGGTTTCCGTGTCTGCTGGGGCTCTGTCCATGGGACACGCCCGCCTCCAGATAAGCCAGCCGCTCTGTCCCCAACACAGCCCCCCGTGGAAACGCCCCGATGTCCCAGCACCCGGTGTCCCTCGCTGGAGCCCAGGGTCCTCACGCCTCGGCTTCCCTCCCGCCCTTCTTCCTCACCCGTGTCTGGGAGGGCGGGGGGTGCCCGCCGCCTGCCCTGGGGCCTGCGGCGCTGGGGTGCAATCCGCACGACCCCCAGGCGCCCCCCAGGGCCTCGGCCGCGAAGAGCTTGTGTCTGTCGGTGATGCTGTCCATCGGCTCCAGGACGTAGCTTCTGTTTGCAAACGTAATAAGCCCCCTGTGGGGAGAGAGAGAAGGAGAAACATCCAGCTTGTGAGGGCAGCTTCTTGTTCTTAGCAAGACGGAGGACGGAGGGAGAGACGCCGATGCATTCCACGCCCAGGCTCTCGTCGCAAAGGACATTCTGTGACGTATGTTCCCGTGGATTCATTTTGCAAGTCTTTGGGAAAGTGAGTCTGAGAAGTCTTTTGTTTCAAATTATTTTTGGGGAAAGGATAGACTACGTTTAGCCTTTATATACAAATTTAAAATATATATATTATTGATTTCGGAGAGGAAGAGATAGAAACATCAATGATGAGAATCACTGATCAGCTGCCTCCTGCACGCCTCCTACCTGCCACCCAGGCATGGGACCTGACCGGGAATCGAACCGTGGCCTTCTGGTTCATAGGTGGACGCCGAGCCATGCCAGCTGGGCTATGTAAACATTCTTTTTTTTTTTTTAATATATTTTATTGATTTTGTACAGAGAGGAAGGGAGTGAGATAGTTAGAAACATCGATGAGAGAGAGTCATCCATCGATCAGCTGTCTCTTGCACACCCCCTACTGGGGATATGCCCGCAACCAAGGTACATGCCCTTGACTGGGAATCGAACCTGGGACCCTTCAGTCCCCAAGCCGACGCTCTATCCACTGAGCCAAACCGGTCCCGGCCATGTAAACATTCTTAAATTAGAACGGAGGCAGCATGTCTGCACTGAGAGAGCCTGGGAGAGAGTGCAAAGCAGTAACACGGCTATTTCGAGCGGAATTGGGGCTCCCGTACCCACAGTCAATCCCGTGTTATTCAATGTTCATGCATCACCCCTGTTCCGTGGAGAATGATGGGCAGAGGTAGACACAGACGGTGCCCGGGAAGCTGGCACCCTGATGGGGAGTGGGCGCCAGAAGCATGGGAGGGTTAGAGTCCACAGGAGATCCCGCCGGTGTCACCGCACCCACAGCACCTGCCAGCTGAGAGGGGCCGACGTGGTGGCCGAAGAGTCTGGCTCTTTCCCGCCCCACACGTGGATTCAGAAGCAACATCGCCGCCGCCTGTGCTTCCCGCCTCCCGGGCACCAGCCGCGTCTCCCTGGACCTCCCGCGTCAGACAGGCCTGCCCCTCGGGGGGGGGGGGGGGCCCGCACTTGTGTTCTCCTTCCCTGACAAGTTCTTTAGGAAATGAGACTCCCAGTTGACAATGACTAACAGGGGATGTTCGTTTATGAAAGTTGATTTTAAAAAGCCCCAGTGAAGCCCTAGCCAGTTTGGCTCAGGGGACAGAGCGTTGGCCTGCCGGCTGAAGGGTCCTGGGTTCAACTCCGTTCAAGTGCACGAACCTCAGTTGCAGGCTCCATCTCGGCCCTGGTAGGGCGTGTGCAGGGGGCTACCGGCCGACGTGAGAACATATCCTCGCGTGAGGATTAAAAAGACAAAGTAAGGGGTCCGGCTGTTTTCCACACCCGGGTGCCTTCCTCAGCCGTTCCCCTCCCGCCCGGTGGGAGCAGCACGCTCGGCAGGGACCCGGCCAGCCGGCGATGGGCGACCGGCTGCGGAGTGAGGGGGCAGGGGGCCGCCCCGGGAGCCTGTGGTGGTGTTGAGCGCAGGGTGGGGCCGCCCCTCCGATACGATCAGGCTGCAGCTTGGAAACACGACCTTCTGGAATGTGCGAGGCCGGGAGGGGCAGGGAGGAGGCGGGAAACACGGGTGGGAGCCATTTAGAAATCCGGGGGAGGGGGAGGTAGGGTGGTGCTGAGAGAGGGTTATGATGGGGGCGGGGGCAGGAAGGGGCGTTAGCATCCCAGGGCCAGCCCAGGAGCGGAGATGGCGGGGTCTTTCCGGGAAAGGGGTCCCTCCAGTCGGGTGGCCCATAGCAGACCACTGAGCCTGACTGTGTGTGGTCTGTGTATGCCTGTATGTGCTGTGTGTGTGTTATGCGAGCTGTATGTGCGCTGTGTGTACTGTGTGTGCTGTGTGTTGTGTGTGTGCTGTGTGTTGTATGTGCTGTGTTGTGTGTGTGCTGTGTGTGCTGTGTGTTGTATGGGCTGGTATTTGCTGTATGGGCTGCATGTGCTGTATGTGCTGCCTGTAAGGTGTGTTGTATGTGCTGTGTGTGCTGTGTGCGCGCTATGGATGTGCTGCATGTTCTCTGTGTGTGCTGTGTGTTGTACGTGCTGTGTGCTGGTATGTGCTGCATGTTGTATGTGCTGGTATGTGCTGTGTGTTGTGTGTGCTGTGTGTGTTGCATGCTATGTGTTGTGTGTGCTGTGTATGTAGATGCTCATTCTCCAAGGCTCTGCATAGGACTCCCAGCTGTGCGGTCCCGGCTGGCAGGGGAGCAGCCCTGCCTGTGCCCGCCTGGCACACCCTCCCACAGAACCACGCTCGGTGCCATGGGCCCGGGCAGAGCGGGCCCTGAGGACGCACGCCCAGCCACAAACCCGGTAAATAAACCCGGCGCAAAGGCCGGGTCAGCTGGACACGTGTCAGTGACACTGGTTCTCCGGAGCCACAGGAGCCGCTGGGGGAGCGGGAGCAGGTGGGCGTGTCGGGAGGTAACTGCTTCTTGCTTTGTGCCCAGCCTCGTCTCCACCCCTGCAACGCCCCCTGCCCCGATTCCACACGACCGGTCTGGGCTGGCGGCTCCGTACTTCTCATTTTCATCAAGCGAGCAGCTTAAACGCTGCCCGAGGTCATGTCCAATCTGTCCTCACAGGACTGGTCTCCACAGGGACACGGAGACTCAGCGGTTCAGTGCCCACCCACCTGCCAGGGGGGTCCGCGGGACGGAGGCGTCCAGGGAGGAACGGCGGGGCGGGGCGGCTGTGCTCAGGACAGGACGAGGAGGGGAGGGGAGGGGAGCCCCCAGGGTGGCGGGGAGGGGCCGCCGCGAGGCGGGGCCGCTGCCTGACACTCACCGGAGGCCGGCGCAGGCGCTGAGGCTGGCGGTGGAGCCGGGGTGGCCTTGCACGTGCCCGTGGTAGTAACAGTGACCCTGGAAGGAGGAGGGAGGTTCGGTCACACGTCCACCCCGCGCACCGTCTCCGCCGGTTTTACCCGCGGCGCTGAGTTCCCTTTTGCTGAGACATCGAACCAAGAGCCTTCAATGAGATGCGGAGCCCACGGGGCCCCCGCTGGGACCCGGGACCAGCGCAGAGGAGACTGTGGGGGTGACTGCCTTTCCTGGAATTGCCTTGGGATGATGTGAGCGCACAGAGGACTGCGCAGGCTCCCGCAGGCCGTGGTCAGAGGGACACCCCCAGCCCGGACCTCCCCTGGGGTGCGGCCAGCGGGGACAGAGCCCACGGGCGCACCCTGCCAGGCCACGGGGAGGTGACAGGCGGCGATCGGTCCCCAGATGCAAACCGCCCCCACCGGCTCGTCCACCAGCTCCCCGCTGACTGTGGAGAGATTAAAGAAAAAGAAAAAGAAAAAAGACTGCAGCCCAAAGGGCTTTATTTGATCCATAATTTAAATGTGGGAACGTCCACTGTGTGCTGACTTGCGGGCAAGGCGATGAGTCAGCACATTCCTTCCCGTTTCCGCTGACTCAGGGAAAACGGAACTCCCAGGCTGCCTGCTGTCCTCCTGGCGGAAGGCAGCCCGGGGCCGGGCTCTGGCGGCGTTTGCGGGCGGGGCCGCGGCCCAGGGCGAGAGCCGCGTGTGGCTCTCGAGCCGCAGCTTGCCGACCGCGGTGCTGGAGGAACGAGGGTGCTCTCCTGGGTGGCACCAGCTCCTCTCGGGCCTCAGGAGGCCCCGGGGTGAGCTCCTCAGGATGACAGCTGTCCGTGCCAGCACCGGCGCCAGAGCGGCGTCTGGGCGGCACACGCAGGACTTACCGTGTGATTGCGCGCGAGGGACACCTCTGTGCCGTCCGGCAGGTAGTGGGTCTCCGTGAACCCGCGGGCAAGGAGGCCCCTGGGGAGACAGGAAGGGCTGAGTGAGTGCCTGCGGGCCGACAGCCGGGGTTTGGCCCCACCCCCACTCGTCTCACAGGGGACCCCGTTCTCCTGAGGCCCCCAAAGCTCCTCCCCACGTGCGGGTCGTCCAGGGAGCGGCAGGCAGGAGAGGCGCACCTGCCAGATTCAGACTCCCTCTGAGGGCAATGCCAGCGGCCGGGGCCGGATGTGTGGAGCCGGCCGTACCTCCGTAAGCACAGCGGCACGTCTCACCGCGCTGGTCCCCTGTCCTTCTCCATTCTCTAACGTTCTCCAAACAATCAAAACAACGTCCCCTCCCACCCATCCCCGGAATGAAAAACACACACGCTCCCTTTCCCCAGCTCCTTCTCATTTAGTCTCACAAACTGTAATCATTAAAACTGTGGATGCAGCGCTTTGGAGGCTGCAGGGGACCAGTGTGTTTCCTGCGAAACCGTTGCGTAATGTGCTGCCTCCGTTGTGAGTCACAGAGGCGGGACTGAGGATCGATCCTGTGGCGTTCACACGGGAGTGAGTGACTCCCCTCGTCCGGGGCGACGCGGATGACCCCGCCCGCTCACGAAGGAAGAGATCACGGCCGCGGGCTCCGTGGCATCCTGTGACACGGCAGCAGGGCTGCTGGCCAACTGCACTTTCCCGCCAAAACACGGGAGCAGGTGGGAGGTGAGGGGCTCCTGACCCTACGCGGCGGATGCTTCTGGCTGCTTTCTCCTTTTTTTAATGACCGTCTGCATCTTCCGCCCTCAGGGGCGGGCCTGGGACCTCACAGGGGCTCCGCAATCAGTTTGTGAAGAACGAGAAAAATACATCCTAGGCGCGAACAGGCAACATGGGGCTGACTGATGTCACGCATGACAGAACGTGACTCTGGGTCACGGAGAACACCTTTCTGAGCAGCACACCCTCCGCACTGTGACACCGGCTACAAACCGCGGCAGGAGCGGTTGGTGGGTTTGCAGGATGAAAGCTCTAGCCCCGTGGTCGGCTAACGGTGGCTCGCGAGCCACACGCGGCTCTTTGGCCCCTTGAGTGTGGCTCTTCCACAAAACACCACGGCCTGGGCGAGTCTATGTTGAAGAAGTGGCGTTAAAAGAAGTTTAAGTTTAAAAAAGTTGGCTCTCCAAAGACATGTCCATCGTTGTGCTGGCGGTGTTTGGCTCTGC
The DNA here is from genome assembly GCF_964339955.1 of Pipistrellus hanaki. Lineage (NCBI taxonomy): Eukaryota > Metazoa > Chordata > Mammalia > Chiroptera > Vespertilionidae > Pipistrellus > Pipistrellus hanaki. The sequence continues at coordinate 52,601,535 of NC_140516.1, read as the reverse complement.
GGACTGATGAGTTTGCCGACCGCAGGGCTAGTCCGCTCCCCTCAGGAACTCTCGAGAGCTCATGTGCTGCCCCCCTTCCGGGGCGCATTCTAGCAAAGCCTGGCCGTGGACAAGGACCCGCTCCCAGCGCCAGGCGGGGTCAGCGCTCCTTCTCTGCGCGGCCTCGCTGCTCCGCGGCCGGGCCCCTGGCGCCCGCCCCACGCCCCCGGCCCAGAACGCCCCTCTCTGCTCGGGACGATCTTTGGCCAGAAAAAGGCAAACATGGATCCAACCTTCCTGGCTCCCCGGCCACGGATCTGTTTCTCACATGACAACACCGTGGTTTCTTTAAACAAACAAAACAAAACAAACAGAGGGAAAGAGAAGAACACTTCCTAGAGAGAGCCCGGCAGCCAGGACTCAGATGGGATTTACGGTTTCCTTTCACTCGGTGATCTCGCCGCGAGGCTGGGAACCGGATGACGTCATGGGCCTCGAACCCGGGCTCTGGGCACACGCTCCAGAGGAGCTCTTCATTAGGACCCGAAGCCCTCCATGTGTCTGGGGGGCGGGAAGAGGAGGAGCAGGCTGTGCTGGGAGGAGGAAGGCACAGCTTCATGATTTAAGCTGTGACTCCCCGTGCTCTGCCCGTGATCTCTCCAGTGGCTTCAGGGAGAAATACCGTCCTCGCCTCCGCGGGCTGGACCCTCAGCACTTATCGGAGGTTCTGGAGCGATGATGCGGCTGCCCCTGAGAGGACCGGGATGAGGATGAAACGGGAGGATGGATACGATGTCCCGATAACGCTCTTTCCTCCGCCCGAGGGCGGGCACGGTCAATGAAACGCTCACATTTCACATCTCGGGGGTCACCGAGCGGCGCGGGCCAGGCCTCGGGACCATCATTCATCTGACGGGTGTGACCTGATGAGTGACGCTGAGGCCGTGGAGGGAAAAGTGTGGCAAGAATGTCTTTTTATTTTTTTTTAAATATATCTATATATATTATTGATTTCAGAGAGGAAGGGAGAGGGAGAGAGAGAAGCATCAGTGATGAGAGAGAATCACGGATCGGCTGCCGCCTGCAGCCCCACACTGAGTTCTGAGCCCACCACCCGGGCCTGTGTCCTGACCGGGAATCAAACCGTGACCTCCTGGTTCCTAGGTCGGCGACACTCAGCCCCTAAAGTGACCTGACCTTGGAGATGGGTGTCCAGGCAGGTCTCGGCCTCGGCACCGCTGACCTCGGCACCAGTGGCTCTCTCTGGGGGTGGGGCCGGGCTGAGGGGAGGGGCTGTGTGAGGCAGGCTGTTGGGCAGCATCGGCCTTGTGATGCCGGTGACACCCCAAACCTCCGGGGGCCAAGCTGCCCCTCGGAGAACCTCTGTGCGGGGAGGGTTAGTGCATGGTCCCTCCCTGAGGGTATGGAGGAGGGTCAGGACAAAGAGCTTCGAAGGTAATGGGGGGGGGGGCATGGGGCAGGTGGGGGCGGAGACAAAGGTGTGGGCATGACACAGCGGAGTCCGGCTCCTGACCGTGGGAGAACATTCCTGAGAAACATGGCCGTGGCCTGGGGAGCGGGAGTCTGTGCCGTGGTCCTGGGCCTCAGCCCCGAACACACCGATGCAGACACGTGGGCCTCAGCCGGGATCACACGGTGCCAACACCTGGGCCTCAGAACACACGGTGCGGACACCTGGCCTCAGAACACACGGTGCGGACACCTGGCCTCAGAACACACAGTGCGGACACCTGGGCCGGGGAGTCAGCATCTCAGGAGTCTGGGCCCCAGAAGGCGCAGTCAGCACGGGAGCATCCGTCTCTCGCTACATTTCTATGAGCACAGCCCTGTTCCTTTAAGAAAACGTCCCTGACCTTGGGGCGGCCTGACGCTTCCTTGGACCCTGAGGTCACTCATCCGCACCCCGGATGCTCCCGGGTTGGCGCTGGGCCCCCTCAGGCGGCCCCTCTGGGTGCCTGGAGTCGTCTGGCCCATGGTTGATGTTAACGGCCACTGCCTGTCAAGGCTGATCTCCACCACAGATTTCACAAGGGTGTGCCAATCTGAGAGGAAATTTGCACAAAAAGCAAGGGCTGTGCCTGGCTGGTGTGACTCAGTGGTTCAACGTCGACCCATGAACCAGGAGGTTGTGGTTCGAGTCCCGGTCGGTCAGGGCACAAGCCCGGGTTGTGGGTTCTATCCCCAGGGTGGGGTGGGCGGGAGGCAGCCGATCTATGATTCCCTCTCATCATGGATGTCTCTCTCTCTCTCTCTCCCCCTCCCTTCCTATCTGACATCAGTAAACACATTTTTAAACAAAGAACGAGGAAAAGAGACAGCCACACAGACCAGCTCATCGCTTCCGGGGAGCCACAGCCAGAGCCAACGGGCGGCGGAAGGGGAGGCGGTGTCCCCACACGGAGAGGACACCGCTGACCCCGGACACGCCGCCGGGCATGGGGCCGCTGCCGCCCGGCCTGGCCCGCCCGCCCGCCCGTGGGGCCGCGCTGTAAGCTCTTCTTGTTTCATCGCAACAATAACAATGACCCGAACCAAACCAGCACCCGCTGGAACACGGCGAGGAGAGTCCTCGGCTTTTATTCCAAACACATGTTCCCGAGGTGGCCATGGCGCTGCTGGAGCGCGGCGACGGGCCTGCTCGCCTTTGGCCGTGGGCGCTGTGCCTCAGCTCGGAGACGCCTGCAAGGGCCCGGGTGCCTGCTCTCCCATCCACACAGCCAGCCCTGCGCTGAGCCTCGACCCCTGAGCCAGGAGGTCACGGCTCATTCCAGGCCAGGGCACAGGCCCGGGCTGTGGGCTCCATCCCGGGGGGGGGGGGGGGGGGGGCGTGCAGGAGGCAGCAGGTCCGTGACTCTCTCTCACAGTGGATGTCTCTCTCCCTTCCTCTCTGACATCAATAAAAACATGTTAAAAAGCAAACAAAAGAGAACAACCCCTGAGGAACAGCACAAGGGGGGCGAGGCTGGTCCCCTCTCGGAGCCTGATGCTGCCACGGGACCTGGGACTTGGGGTGCCGGGCGGAGGGTCGCCCTGCCCGCGGGGCTGTGGGAGGAGAACTGGCAGACTTTGGAGAAGCAGCCGGGCTCGGGCTGCCCGCAGAGGGGGCACAGGGAGGGACGGCCCTCCGTCCCGTTCGGAGCTGATGGGGCCGCGGGGGGGTGTCCGCCCCAGGGGGGCGGGTGTTCTGGTCCTTCCTTTGGCGAAGGGACCTGGGAGCTCTCCCCCGAGCGGGGCCCTGGAAGCCGCGCTCCCGGTGTGAGCTCAGCGGAAAGACATGGCTGTCCTCGCCCTCACCCCTCACCCCTCACCCCTCACCGCGGACAGCTTCTCCGGGGAGTCCGCTCCCGGGGCCGCGGGCCCGGGGTCAGGGGCCCGGGCGGCTCCTGAAATAAAGCAGACCCTCAGTGAGGTCATCGCGCAGCCCCGCTGCAGAGCGGCCGGCAAGGCCAGGCACATTCCTGGCCTCGGGCTGGGGGCGGCTGAATGGATGTGCGGCCAGGGCCTCGCAGGCCCTCAGCCCCCACGCCCCTCCCGCCCCCGCCCCAGGCAGAGGGTCCCGCTCAGAGCGAAGGGCGGACAGCCTCTGCCCACAGCGCCGCTCAGAGCCTGGCTTGGTTCTCCGTCCTCGGGGCCCGGGGGCTCGATCACATCTGATAGACGGTGGGGCTCACCTCACGTTCAGTGCAGCCCCCGGCGAAGTGTGGGCGGCGCAGGGGAGAGGGCGCACCCAGAGCCGGGATGGCGGCGATGCCGCTTGGAGAACTTGGAACCCCGGGTCCGGGCCCCGTTTTGGCTTGTGCTCAGATGGAGCCCATCGCCGGGTTAAGTGCATGCTGGGTTATCTGTGTGCCAGAGCGAGACAATCCTGCTGCTCCGACTGTCTAAAGAGCAGGACTGTAACCAAAACACGATAATCTTCTGTTAGCCCCAAAGTGTGACCTCACAGGAAATAAATGGGCACAAAAGCTCAATTCAGAAGGGCTTGTGAGAACACTGCTGTCTCCTGGAGTCCAGAGGTGAACGTGGGTCAACAGAAGGCCATGCCTTGGGGTGCAGTCAGCGGGCCGGGGACCCCGAGCTCCGGAGGGAGCATGGCAGCACACCTGCCATCCTGGCTCCTCATCTTTCAGAAAAGGACTTCTGGCACCTCAGGGAGCCAGATGATGCTGTCGCCCTGTCAGATTTTTAAGGAGGAGTGGGCCATTGCAGGGGGAGAGCAGAAGGGGAGGGTAGCCTGGCCAAAAGCTCCTGCTGTTCATTTATGGCTGCCCTGCACCCCAGCTGCATTGTGGGAAAGGCTTATGAGGGCCTTGATGAAAGGAGGATCCCTGTTGTCAAGAAATACTTGCAAAAATGTAGACTTACTCTACTGAGGAGGGAAGCAGAAGACAGCAGAGGGTTGTCAATGCAAGAAAAGTGAAGGGTCAGAGAGTAGGAGATTAGGAGCCAGTGAGATGGGGAACACTGGTGATGATTATTACAGAACTAGAGGCCCGGGGCATGAAATTCGTGCACAGGTAGGGTCCCTAGGCCTGGCTGGCAATCAGGACAGATTGGGGTCTTCCGACTGCTGGCCAAGGCCTCCCTTTGTCCCGCACCACCCCCTGGTGGTCAGCGCACTTCATAGCAAGGGATCGAACTCATGGTCTCCCGGTTGAACTCCCGCAGGGACCATTTGCAATTTAGGCATTTATATAGATTGACGATAGTGGCCACTGCCATCGAGCGTCTGCTGTGTATCCTGGAGAGTGCAAAGCACACTTTCACTTGATGCTTCAGAAGACTCTCAAGGCCCCACAACTCTGCCCATTTTACAGAAGAGACGACTAAGGCCACACAGCTAGAGACGGGCAGATGCAGGACTGGAGCCTACATCAGCCTGACTCCAGCCCCTGGTTCAAGGTGTTCTACTGAAGACTGGCAATAGGAATAGCGCTGCACCCCCCCAACCCCCCCCCCCCCCCCCCCCAGCGACTTAAAAGACGAAAGTAAATAGCTCTTTGGTTTCAGAATGTGGGAAGGAAGCCCGGGGAGAAGTTAGATACAAATCTGCAAATAAACAAACAAAATAAATGAACACAAGGCAATGAACGAAGAAAATAAAACAAGATCCGGAGGGCCCAGCCTGGCTGTCCGCACAGAGGGCGGCGATTCAGCCGCCGCCACGCCCAGCCCTCCCCAGGCCTCGGGCCGGTGAGGAGGACGGCTTTGCGCTTGGCTGGAGGGACGTGGACACAAGCCACGCACCCCTCGGCTCTCTGGCCTCCTCACTCAGCTCCGTTATGTCACCATCGGTAGGTGTTCCTTCAAGTCAGTAAGAGTTCAGTCCCTAATTTAATCTTTGAAATATATATCTATGTTTCTGCTAACAGTGACTAAGTGTCTGTGCCTTGTTTATGGTGACCACTGAGTGGAAAATGGCGTGTCTGTATCGCAGCCCCAACCTTAGGCACAGCCCAACATCACGGCCGTCCAGGGAGCTTCCTATGTCAACGGCATCTACTCCCCAGCTCACAGAATAGACGGAATCTCCACAGTGAAAACAGGACAGAGCAGAGGCACCGTGTCGGAGGAGTGCGGCTGACAGTCGCACGGTGCTGGGACCCGTTCCTGCTTCTGTGGAATGGAGGGGGTTTTACACATTAAATTCAAACAGACCCAGAGGGCTGGAAACTACAGTAATGCTCTTCGCGTCTGTCTCTGGCTCACCCACGTCCTCGCCGGAGGGCTCCGACTGTTGTTATTTTTGATAAAAATCTCGAAGGGATTTCTGTAAACAGCAATGGAAAGCTTACACAAGTCTCAGAGCCTCTTTCATGTAGAAGGGCGACATATAAAAAGCAACACGTTTCCTCGTATGCCTGTGAAACTTGTTTATTGCTGACTCTCCTGTCTATGACACCAAAAGCTCCGGAGCACAACAAAAACACAGGCTGGGACAGAAGAAGAAAACCCGAGGAGACCAACAGATACCCTCGGGGCATTCTGAAAGAACGCTCCTGTGCGCTCAAAGAACTTTCGAGAAAGCAAAAAGGTGCCCATGGCGTGAGGCTGGGCCGTCAGCGGCCCCTCACGAAGCCCCTGATCGGCGTGACCGTGCGATTTCACTCACGAATCCAAGTGGGGGTGTGGGAACTCTCACCCGTCCTGCCCAAAGTGTGTCTGTTAAAAAGGCAGCAGTTCTAAGAGGGAAGTTTAAGTTAAGAAAATAGTAAGATCTCAAATAAACAACCTAACTTTATACCTTAGGGAAATAGGAAAAAAAACCAAACAAACAAAAAAACAAACCTAGTCCAATGTTAACAGCAGGGAGGAAATAACAGAAATTAGAGGGGGAAATAAAGGAAACAAAGACCAGAGGAACAGTAGCAAAGTTCAGCAAAACTAGGATCTGTTTTTTAATTTTTTAAAGATATTTTTGTTGATTTTTTTTTTTTACAGAGAGGAAGGGAGAGGGAGAGTCAGAAACATCGGCGAGAGAGAAACATGATCAGCTGCCTTTTGTACACCTCCTATTGGGGATGTGCCCGCAATCAAGGTACGTGCCCTTGACCAGAATTGAACCTGGGACCTTTCAGTCCACAGACCGATGCTCTATCCACTGAGCCAAACCGCTCAGGGCAGGGATCTGTTTTTTGAAAAGGTCATCAAAATTGACAAACTTTTAGTTACACTACAAAAAAATAAAACCACAAGACTCAAACAAATCAAATCAGAAATGACAGAAGAGACATGGTCATGGATACAACAGCAATCTGTCGGATGAGCGGAGACGCCTATGAATAATTACATGCCAACCAAGTGAGTAACCTATTACATGGATCCTAGAAACATACGCCCCACCAAGACTGAATGGGGAGGAGACACACACTCTACACAAACCAGTGACCGGGAAGGAGATAACTCTGCAACGAGGAACCTCCCAGCACAGATAGGCCCCGGGCCAGATAGCTCCCCCGGTGACACCCACCAAACATTTAAAGAAAAAATAATGCCGATCCTTCTCGAACGCTTCCCTCAGACCGAAGAGGAGGAAGGACTTCCGCCCTCATGTGAGGGAGCCAGCGCCCCCAGACCCCCAGGCCAAACGCCGGGTGAGGACGCTCCACCGGGAAACTGGAGGCCAGTACCCTCCACCGCCCGGGGCCATCGGCCTGTCTCCTGTGGAGAAAGGTTGGCCCAGCTCTCCCGCCGGGTGCTTCCGGGGCTGCTGGCGTCTCTGGGGCTCAGCTCCAGGAGCTGGTTAGTTTCTTGGATATGGACCCTTCGTGGGACGCACAGTTTGAGATCCCCGTCCGGGAGCTGCCCCCGTGTTCTGACCACTGGCTCCTCGGAGGGGCGGAAGCCGCAGTTTGATCCAGCTCCCCCTCGTTTATTTCTGCTGTCGTGTCTCCGGCCTTTGAAGTCAGAGCCACGGGGACGCCAGTGAGACGTCACCAGCCATGTTTTCCAGGGCGTCTATGGTTTCGGGTCTGGCCGTTTGTGGCCACGCGGGCGGACCTGCCGGGCACAGCGCTGAGGGAAGCAAACGCCGTGTAATTTCACTCAGATGTGGAACCTAAAAAAGAACCCGGTGAACACACAAAGCAGAACCAAACCCGATGGCCCGGAGGGCAGCTTTGTGGTCACCGGAGGGGACGGGACGGGGGGATGAGCAGGAGGCAGGGGCAGCATCAGCGATGAGGGACGGCGGTCCCTTGGAGGCACTCACTCTGCAGGGTCTACAGATGCCGAATGAGGATGCTGCACACCCGAATGCATATACTAGGACATTCTGTAACTGCGCACGGCGACAAATATTAAAACGAATAAACATACCAACCAACAGCCACCCCCAATCCAACCTGAGAGGAAGGGGAAGTGATTAGGACGGTTGGGACCCTGTGGGGGAAGGGGGTCAGACCTCTGGAATGCTACACAATGCCGGGCAGTCACACCCACGCTCCCTGCCTTTGACCACGTTCAGTCTCCCGCACAATCGGCTTCATAAATACCGAGTGGCTGTGAATGCCAGGCTGGGTGCTGGGGACCCACGATGGGTTCCATGGATCTCCTGGAATCTAAACCTGAGACGCTGGCAATGCGCCTGCACGTCTAGGAGACTCTACCCATGGGGGTCCAGGGGCGAGGTCCGGGAGTCCTGTGACCATCGCTCAGCACCCTGGCTTCGGGATACGCCCCCAAATCCACCCTCACGAAGGGACTGCGTGACACAGGGAACCAGCTAACATTCTCCCCTTACACGACGGCTGTCCTTCCCGTGTGTTTGCCTTCCCGGGAAAAGAGTATAACATTCTATTTAGTATCGAAAGTCACTGCCAAGGCACTCGGACTTGGTCCCCACCAAGACTGAACCTCGCCCCTGACCCCAAGGGGATATAGGTCCGTCCCGCCAGGATCCCCGCTCGGCCTCCCCAGGCGCCCTCTCAATCCAGGCAATTCTGCTATAGCCCAGCGGGAGAGGCTCAGGGTGGAATGCCAACCTATGAGCCAGGAGGTCAGGGTTCGATTCCCGGTCAGGGCACAGGCCCGGGTTGGGGACTCGATCCCCAGTGTGGGGGGTGCAGGAGGCAGCCGATCCATGATTCTCTCTCATCACTGATGTTTCTCTCTCTCTTCCTCTCCTTCCCTCTCTGAAATCAATAAAAAATATATATGATGCGTTTCTTCTTTTTACATGTGGTGAGTGTCTGTGTTAGTGTGCACCGAGCCCAGGCCTGCTGCTCCCTGCAGTCCCGTCCGGAACAGGCCTTGGCCAGGGACGCTCCGCCCTGTGCCCGGAGGGTGGCTGCCTCCGTGGGCGGCATCCCTCAGGTGCAGAGGCTCCGCTCCAAACGCAGTCACGCGGGGGTGACGGCCGCCACCTATGGGGGGCGCTCGCTTCACTTAGAAAGACACGCAGGCTCCCGTGATCGCTGCCGGATCTGTTCCCGCTAATGGACTCCAGGCCTCGGCCTTGCGGACGGCTGCTGCTGGGCCCGCCCCCCGTCCGCGGGCTGTAACTCTGTGTGAAGTTCACGACCATCCGATGACATGACCGAGCCCGACAGCCTCCCTTCCCCTGCCCTCTGAGGGCGCGGGCAGCCCCGCGGGCACCGTGCCTCCTCTCTCACCCGGCAGGCCGGCCCTCTCGGTCGGAATAATTGCTAGCGTGGGGAGAGGTATTTTTAAAAACTTTCCCTCAAAATTATAGCTGTAAGACGGCAATGAAAGTAAAATTGCAGTTGAACTCCAAAGCAGACCCTTCGGCTAAAAATACCAGCTCCTGGCGGGGCAGGGCCGGGCGAGGCGGGAACCCGCGGCCCTGGGGCCTCCTCCCCGCCGAGCCGGCTGCAGGGCTGGGGCTTCCCGGGGAACGGGGTCCCGGTCCGGGCAGGGCCGCCGCCCAGGAGCATGTGCGATGCTGCCTGGCATTTCCCCGAAGGTCAGACTGAGCCCAGTCCTCCGGCCACAGAGAGGGAAACGCGGCTCCATTCAAGACACTGCCCCCTCATTCCACGTGGCTGCCGATGGTGGAATATCGGGGGATTATGGGTAAACTTTTAAAATTAAACATTTTAATGTGGACACTACTGTGATGTCCACCAGTTGCCCACCTACACCACCCCGCCGCCCCCTCCCTGGGCCCTCACACACACCATGCGATCGCACTGATCTGTGCAAACTTGTGTACTGGTTCCTGTAAAACTTTTTAATGGCAAATCTCAACCTCCAAGGCCCTTACACTGTGACATCTGTTTTATTTTATTTTTTTAATTGATTTTAGAGGAAGGGGAGGAAGAGCGAGAGCGAGAGATTTGTGTTCCACTTATTATGCATTCAGCGGTTGCTTCTCATATGTGCCTGGACCGAGGATCGAACCTGCAACCTCGCCATACTGGGACTACATCCCAACCAACAGAGCTACCTGGCAGGGCCTGGACATCTGCTGTGAAAGCCCGTGTTCTTAGAGATATTGGTTCCAGACCTTCGCCAGGGGCCAGTGTTGCCATAGAGAAACGCATTGTCTTCTTGTTAGTGGAGGGTTTTGCCTTCAATGTGTAAAGAACACCCTCTCTGAAATGCAATAAAATGCACACCTAGGTCTACCTTGAGAGAGAGAGAGAGAGAGAGAGAGAGAGAGAGAGAACCCCCGTTCAATTGTAACTAATAGCATGCTGAAGGTAAATACTGCGCCAGACGTTTTAACTTTATTTCGGAATCAGCAGGCAGAGTGGAATTCCTGTGTGGAATGCAGGTGCGTTCCTGCCAAGGAAAACGATGTTCCACAGATTTCAGGGCGCTCTTTTGAACAAATATAGAAACACAAACACACGTGCCCACAGAAGCCGGCGAGGAAAGGGATTTGGGCATAAACTCTACCAGAGCAGCAAGGGCCTGCCGTTGGACTGGAGAGCCTCCTTCAGCATTTACTTTTATTTATTAAAAAATATTTTTATTGATTTCAGGGAGGAAGGGAAGGGGAGAGAGAAAGAGAAACATCGAGGATGAGAGAGAATCATGGATCGGCTGCCTCCTGCTTGCCCCCGACTGGGGATCCAGCCTCTAGCCCGGGCCTGTGCCCTGACTTCTCATTCGAACCGTGACCTCCTGGTTCACAGGTCGACGCTTGACCACAGAGCCACGCAGGCCGGGCGTGTGTTACAGGTATGAAGTGCTTGCTGGGTATCTTTTCAATCATGTCACCTGGGTTCAATCTTTACCCTCCAGTGCTGCTGCCCCATCACCTTTTCCCTTTTACCCATCAGTCCTCCCCCTCCTGCTGGTCCCTAACCCCGCAGTGCGACGGACAGACACCCTATTTTTAATGCATTAGCTCAGTGGTCGGCAAACTCATTCGTCCACAGAGCCAAATATCAACAGTGCAACAATTGAAATTTCTTTGGAGAGCCACATTTTTAAAACTTAAACTTCTAACGCCACTTCTTCCAATAGACGCACCCAGGCCGTGGTATTTTGTGGAAGAGCCACACTCAAGGGCCAAAGAGCTGCATGTGGCTCCCGAGCCTGGGTTTGCCGACCACGGCACCAGGTGGTTCTGACCCACCCACACTCACAGGAATTGTCTGGAAAACCAAGGGTGGGCAGAGTGGCGCCAGCTTCCTGGCTATGGCGATGGGTCCGGGATGGGCATGTGCTGAACCCCAGGCCGGCGGGCAGCCCCTCCAGACTCTGCTGCGAGACCCTGGGACAGTGGACAGCCTTCCCCTGAGGTTCCAAAGTGAGAGGGGGGTGCAGGGATGCTCACGGCCTTCCTGACCATCACAACGGGAGACCCGACCACCACACGGCAGGGACAGGGTACCCTTGGTGGCAGCCGTGCCCAAAGCAGCTTGCACCCTGCTCCCCAGGTATGAACTGTCTGCCCCTTCCCTCAGCAGGAGGAGCAGTTTTCCGCCCCCTAACCTCCTTCACAGAAACACACACACTCAAGCCACCAGCCCTATAGGCTGTGGGTCAATGTCATTCCTCTCGAGTTGATTGAGTTTAATCACAGGAGCCCCCTGTCCCCGGCCAGTGTGGCTCCGTGGATGAGCATCGACCTAGGAACCAGGAGGTCATTGTTCGATTCCCATTCAGGGCACATGCTGGGTTGTGGGCTCAATCCCCAGCAGGGGGCGTGCAGGAGGCATCCGATCCATGATTCCCTCTCATTGATGCTTCTATCTCCCTCTCTCTCTTCCTCTCCGACATAAATAAAAATATATATTAGAAAGAAAAAAAATCCCACTTTCAGTAGGTTGGCTACACATTTTATTTAACGTCAGTGACCATTGTAGAACCTGAGTGAATGGGACCACCACGTCCACGGCCCGGTTTCCGGTTCCGGCAGCCCATCTCAGCCCGGACCCACACAGGAGAGAGCACGCGTGTTAAACGTGGCCTGCTCTTCACACGGGAAGTCCAGAGGGGACGGCCTCCCACACGCCCGGGGCACACCTGGGGTCGGGGAGGGGCACTCCACGCACGCGATGGTTTCCAGAAGCGAAGACGAAACCCAGGCCCGGGCCCCCCCATGTCTCAGAGTCTGCACACTCCCTGCACGTCTGCCCCCCCCCCCCCGCCCCGCCCCGCCCCGCCGCCGCCGCAGGCTCTCCTGGCGGGTCTGGGCCACGCACCATGTGTTACCGCTCGGGGAACGCGGAGCAGCACACGGAGGCGAGATTCCTCTCCGCTGCTGCCACGCTCAGACGGTTTAACGTCTGCGATAGTCTGGTCACCAGATGACCGGCTTTATGAGCGAAAACATCACTGGTGTCTGGGTAGATTCCAAGAATGCACACCAACACAGACACTCACCACATTTAAAAAGAAGAAACGCATCATAGTCTAAAAATCCCGGGGACGGCTGTGGTCCAGCCTCCCGGCAAGACCTCATGTGGCGGGGAACGTCTCCGCCCCACCCCCGGAGCAGCAGCAGAGAAACGGCCTGAAGTGCATCGGAGCCGTCGAACCCAGCGCCGGGGCCTGGCCTCAGGAGCCCGGCCTGCGCTGCCGGTCGGCTCTCTCTACTGGGGGACGATGGGGCCACGGTCTGTCCACCAGCTCAGGCCTCTGCTCTCAGCCACAGCCCCTGGCTATTCCTCACCCTCCCTCGGAGGGCTCCCCGGGCACAGAAACGCTGACCTGAACGGCTTTGAGTCCAAAACAGCAGCAGCCCTCCCGCTGCACCCGCTCCGGCCGGCCCCCGCCTGGTCGGGAGGAGACACTGCTCCCACTTGGAAAACATTTTCAAACACAAGATCAAAGCGAAAGGGTTGAGCCCCTTGCCACGGAGCCAGGGAATTGAATGAACCTGACATCACCGGACAAAGGAGAGACGCCGTCCCCTGCTCCCGGACACGTGTGTGCAGTCCGACGCGGACACACACGCTACCTGCTGTCCGAAAACACGCCTTCTCGCCGGCCAGCACGGCTCCGTGGCTGAGCATCCCTCCACCCATGAACCAGGAGGTCACCGTTCGGTTTCCTGGTCAGGGCCGGGTCCGCAGTGGGGTGTGTGCAGGAGGCAGCGGATCTATCGATGATGCTCTCTTATTGATGCTTCTATCCCTCTCTCCCTCCTTCTTTCTCTCTCTGAAATCAATAAAAAAATATTTAAAAAAACACCCAAGACCTAAGAAGACATCTTTCTCTCCTGAAGGATGTCTGCCGGCACCCGCCAGGACAGCGCTGACGGTGAGGCGGTGTCCGGCTAACGCGGGCGGTGAAAGGACCGCCGGCAGGTGTCTGCGCTCCCCGCCGGCTGCGGGGTGTGGCTGTGTCTGCCGAAGACGCGGCCGGTCTGAGTCGGGGAGGAGGGGCGCGGGGTCAGAGCGGCCCTGGCAGCCACTCGGCGGGCACTCGGGGTCTGGGACGGGGAGCTTGGGGAGGAGGGACGGGGGAGGCGGGGAGAGCCACGGGAAAGCAAAGGCGTGCCGATGCCTCTCGGCGATGCCGCTCCGTTCCAGAATCACCAGCGGAGCGGCCGGGCTCTGGTTTTATCCGTGAGAAACCACCGCGCACGAGGGCCTTCCGCACAGCCCCAGCCTGGGCCACCCTCCCGCCCGGGGTGGGGAGACCCCGCACATCGTCACAACCCCCTGCAGGCCGGTGCATCATGGGAAACCACGGCAACGGAGTCACACGTGGGACGGTTCTCAGAGAAGATGTCAGCACACGTGACCTCTCAGCCCCTCGGGGGCCGGGTCTCAGATACACCCCCTCCCCGGTCTCCGGTCCTCCAGCGGGGAGGGGTCTGCTGGCTCTGGCTGCGGCCACACTAACGACCCTGCCATTGCTTTGGTGGCTCTTCACATGTGAGCGGCACTATACAGTTTAGTTCACTTATTCCAGAGTGTGGACCAGGAAGGTCAGAGCCGCGTGAGCTACACAGCCACTCAAACACTTATATTCTTCCTCTGCTCCTTCCGCTCCTCTCCGGGCAGCGTCCCCCGGGAACTGGAGGTTCAAGTCCAGACTAGATGGTCAGGGAAGATGGCAAAACTACACAACAAGCCCTCACGTGTTCTAACAGGAAGCAGAGCGACAGCCCGCCTTTCACGTGACGCATCCAGTGAGCTCTACCTCTTTCTGGTGACGCGTGTTCAGAGAGGCGGGTGCTGCCCAAGGGCCCCATCCTGTGGGTATGGAACACTTGAAGTTCCGATAACACACCCCCTTTATGTATGTCTTTCCTTCCGTTCTTTTTCTATACCCGTGCTTTCTCTCCTGTGTGTGTTCTCTCTCCCCCTCCCTCTCTCTCTCTCTCTCTCTCTCTCTCTCTCTCTCTCTCTCTCTCTCTCTCTCTCCCCTCCTTTTCCCATTCCTCAACCCCCTTTTCTTTTTCCAGTTGTAAAAGGAACTTGCCTTTGGAGTCCACACTCACACACACTCACACACACACTCACAGACACTCCACACACACACACACACTCACACACACACACACTCACACACACACATACTCACACAAACACACACACACTCACTCACTCTCACCCTGTGGTTTGGGCGGAGCTCTGCCTTCTGTTTTGTTTTGTTTTGTGGGCACCCACACTCCTCTCTCACGAAGCGCAGGACACATGTGTGGCCTCCGTGTGGCCTCCAGCCCCAGCACGCCGGCCATGGCTGTCATGGCCACTGCCCGCCTGCGGGGGAGGCAGTGGTCTGTCACCCTCACCGCCCACACTGCTCCGACTCTCAGTTACTATTCACTAGCACCTCTCCCCGAGACCAGAGCCAATCGCAATGCATACACATGAGCTACTTTCCTTCGAATAAATCCCTGATGTGAAATTGCTGAGTCAAAGGGTATAAATTGGTTTAATAGTTTTAATATTTATTGCCAAACTGCTCTACCAAAGGGTGCATAAATTTCCTGCCTTCCACCCACGCTCCCGCAATCTCATCAAGGCGGAATGTCTCTTTGTCTCTGCCAAGCTGATAAACGCCGCGGCCCCTCATGCGAGGGAGCCGTTCAGTTCAAATCCATGCGAGTGCCTTCCCACAGCCACGGAGGACGCGGCTTTCTTCGCGATGAGCGTGAGCTGGCGTCCATCTCAGCGGGGACGCCTCTGCTTCCTGATTCATAAATTCACGCTGACAATTCTTTTTCCAGCGGATCATTTGCTCTTTGACCTTATTTTTTTTAAACTATAATTTTACTGATTTCAGAGAGGAAGGGAGAGGGAGTGAGAGAAGCATCAATGATAAGAGAGAATCATGGATCGGCCGCCTCCGGCACGCCCCACACTGAGGATGGAGCCCACAACCCGGGCCTGTGCCCAGACCGGGAATCGAACCCTGACCTCCTGGTTCACAGGTCAATGCTCAACCACTGAGCCATGCCGGCCGGGCTGACCTTGATTTTTATATGTTAATGTCTGTGAGCTTCAAGTTTTTATTTCATTAAATATTACCCTCGTCACCTTTAGAGTTTTTTTTCTTTACCTTTCTGTTGAGGATATATAATACATACAATCTATGGAATTTTGCCCTATGTAAATTGCAACAGACTGTATTTTCAAAGGTTATAAGTTGAATTTTAGCAACTGGAAAGATTGCATTAAGAAAATAAGACAGCAGCCCTAGCCGGTTTGGCTCAGTGGATAAAGCACTGGCCGGTGGACTGAAGGGTCCCAGGTTTGATTCCGGTCAAGGGCACCCTGGTCAGGCTGTGTGTGGGAGGCACCCAATCAATGTGTCTCTTTCACATCGATCTCTTTCTCTCTCTGTCTCTCTCCCTCTCCCTTCCACTCTCTTTAAACACCCTCAGGCGAGGATTAACAAAAGACGGAAAGTAAGCCCTCACTCTGAAAGGAAAGTCATGGGCGCGTGTCCGGTAATCGGAAGTGTGTGCTTTCGGCTCGGCCTGCGTCCACAGTAAATCTCTGCCCCTCACCGACACAGCGTGAGCTAACACCCGTCTGTTCCGTCCTCCAGAGGCGAGGTTTGCGGGGGTGGGACATCCCGCTCCCCTCAGCTGAGGTGATGGAAACTTTGCTAGAAAGTTCTGCACTGTGTTGGCTTTTTAATGTGTTGCAACATTTGGCCTCCTTCTCCCAGTGTTTTCATAACAGCGGTGCCTTTTCAGGAACTTAATCCCGTGGGAGGAGGAAGGAAGAGAAAGAAAGGGCGTTAGCGGGTTAGTGGGGACAACAGTCCAGCGATGGGTCCCTCCCAACACACAGGTGTGCCTGAGTGACACCGCCTTCTGGCAGAACTGCCCCCCGGGCGCCGCTCCCCTGCTGCTGGCCACCTCTGCCCCCTCCTCCCTGCAGCAGGGACAGGACCGAGAGCAGAGCCAGCTGCGGGCTCGGTTTGGGTTCCTGCAATCGAATGCCCGGGGACAGAAGTGGGTGGACCGTCTGGGTTTGCAGGGACCAGCCCCGCCCCTCCTGCGGGATGGTGTCCCGTCACGTGTAATTCCCCCAGAATGCACGCATCTGTGATGTCGCGGGCCTGTGCTGGGGGTCACGCAGACGACGCCGGAAGGATGTGATCTCCGTGACGCAGGAGTGAGGCTTCTTCGCCACTGCGTTTGGGCCGGTCATACGCGCCCGGGTGACCACGGACCCACGGTGACCCCCTCGCGCCAGCCCCCGCAGGCACGTACGGAAGCCCTCACTCTCCTGCAGCCGCGGAGAACGGCGCCGCTGGGCGCTCAGACAGGAGTGGCTGTGAAGCTGCACGAGGTCATTTCTCTCCGGAAAGTGCCCGGGCCGGTCCTTTGAGAGACGGGGGAGCGGGTCCTGAGGCCGCCCGTCGGCGTCGGGCTCAGACCTTCCTCTCCGAGCAGCGTGGCAGGCGCCGGCGGAGCCACCGGAGCTCAGGAGCCACGCGGGTGCTGTTTGAACCAGGGCTGCCCTGGAGGCGGTTTGAGCGCCACTGTATACAACGCTCCGGATAGGATTAACTCTTCTCATCCTTCCCCGACCCCGCAGCTGTGATTTCAGCCAAGTGCAGTGTCAGCCAAACCAGCCGAGAGAAATGTTTCCCGGCACCAGAGCCGGTACACAACGTCCCTCAGGCCTGGGCGCCCACGTCCGTCATAGCGATGCTGTGTGTTAAGGGGCGAGCCGGTCGGTGGTGCGGGGCCGTCTCAGTGCCCCCCGCCTGGGCACCCCTGCGCTCCCGGCCCCACGCACGGGGAGAGGGGGACGCATTAGGACACGTCTGGGCGCCAACCGTGAGAACAAGCCGCCCGCCAGGAGCCCTTTGCTGTTCTCTAGCGCGGGGACCGGTGACCGTCAGCCACTGTGAGGGAGAGCAGGGGTGTGTGTGTGTGTGTGTGTGCGCGCGCGCGTATGTGTATGTATGTGTGTGTGTATGTGTGTGTGTATGCGTGTGTATGTGTATGTGTGTATGTGTGTATTTATATGTGTGCATGTATATGTGTATGTGTGTGTATATATGTGTGTATATGTGTATGTGTGTATATGTGTATGTGTGTGTATATGTGTGTATATGTGTATGTGTGTATATGTGTGTATATGTGTATATGTGTGTATATGTGTATGTGTGTATATGTGTATGTGTGTGTATATGTGTGTATATGTGTATGTGTGTATATGTGTGTATATGTGTATGTGTGTATGTGTATGTGTGTGTATATATATGTGTGTGTGTGTGTATGTGCGTGTGCACACATCACACGTCTGAGTCAGCAGCCGCATCGCTGCGGCGTGACCTCGTGCCGTCTTCGCACCTGGTCTTCATCACGGCCTGTCGGCTCGCCAGGCCCTGGTCCCGATGACTCATGCGGACTTGCCGTGGGCGTGATTTACGGCCTTCGCTGTCCTCGCCCTCCTCCCGGGAGCTCTGTGAGCGGCGGCTCGGCGGCTCCGAGGGCGGAGGGGGCCCGCGCGGGGCCGGTGCGCGAAGGGCCGGCTGGACGGTGCGGGCAGTCTGCCTGCGGCCGTGCGGCAGGGCCTGGGACCCGCGTGGGGCCTCGTGTCCCCGAGAACCTGGGGTCCTCTCAGAGCTCCTGGACTCAGTGTCTTCTGTTGGTCGGCAAACGGAGGCTCGCGAGCCACGTGTTTGTCGCTCTGTTGACTAATGAGTTTGCGGACCACTGCCTTAGGGAAAAACACTTTAAAAACGTTTTATGATGTACTAATGTCCTTCACCTGAAGCCAAAACTTGTGTTCATTCTTGTGGGGTTTTCTTGTTTGGTATTTATTTATTTATTTTTTTTAGCAAACTGAATCTTTTCTGGAATATGATAGGGCCTAAACCAACCAATTAACTACTGAATAATATATTGCCTTCTACAACCTATGTCTAGGTTCCTACGTGCAAAAATTACTTTGGAAAACACATCAGTTTGGAATCAATAATTTTCTAAACAAAAAGGGATTTGGGTAACGTCTACCAGTAATGGACAGTAAAAAGTAAAATCAGACTTTTGGATGGAAACGTGTTTATAGAATATAAAACGTGCAGGTCACAAGCATCGTCCTGCTTGGTCTTATCTTACTTGGTAAGATAATACATTCAACCCCAAATTTAAATGTATTTTAAATATTTATTGGATTGTAGGAATAATTTTTAAAGTAAGTTTTTAAAACATCATTATGTATTTTTTCATTTAACCAACCTCCCAACACTCTGTGCACTTGGTTGTTATGAAAGTGCAGTGCCATCAGGACTCCACTGGACAGATCAATAATTCCTTGCTCTGCGAACCCGGCACGTGACATCCGCGCCCCACACCCAGGGAACTCCCCTGGCCCTGAGGTTCCCACGCGGGGGCCGCTCGGTGGTCACAGGGGGATCTCTGTCGGAGCCTCAGATTTTCAGAGAAAACCAAGAAGTTGACCCCCCACCTCTCGGCCCGTTGAAACGGAAGGCTCGGGCTTAGGAGGGTGGGAAAGACACTCCTGCAAAAATAAATCACGTCCCCAAATACTTCTCCTGCTGTGGGGGTCGGGCTTGCAGCAGCTCTTATCTGCCACGTGTTTCTAATTAGGAAGAAAGTCAGACAAACGAAGGAACTCTTGTTCTGCTCTTAGGATAAGCCCACCTCATCCCACAGTGCAGCCCGCGGCTCCCTGAGGGCAGAGGGACTATTTCAGACCCGTTTGATTTTTTTAATGTATTTTCATTGATGTCAGAGAGGAAGGGAGAGGGAGAGAGAGAAACATCCATGGTGAGAGAGACTCATGGATCGGCTGCCTCCTGCATGGGCCCCCTGACTGGGGATCAGGCCCACAACCTGGGCACGTGCCCCGACCGGGAATCAAACCATGGCCTCTGGTTCCTCGGTCTACGCTCAACCCCTGAGCCATGCCCGTGGGGCTCATGCCATTTCTAGAACCACGTCCCCGTCCCACTTTCCCGGTGCCCGAGCAGGTGCGGGAGCGTCTGCCACTCCCAGGCCGGGGGTCCACAGAGACACCTCCCACGTCCACGGAGACACCCCCATGTCCACGGAGACACTCCCACGTCCACGGAGACACTCCCACGTCCACGGAGACACTCCCACATCCACGGAGACACTCCCACATCCACGGAGACACCCCCACGTCCACGGAGACACTCCCACATCCATGGAGACACCCCCATGTCCACAGAGACACCTCCCACGTCCACGGAGACACTCCCACGTCCACGGAGACACTCCCACATCCACGGAGACACCCCCATGTCCACGGAGACACTCCCACGTCCACAGAGACACCCTCACGTCCACGGAGACACCTCCCATGTCCACAGAGACACTTCCACATCCCTGGCTGCTCCTCAAACCCCATCAAGGAGACGTACCACCAACGGGGCCTTATTTTCTCTCCATCTTTCGGAGAACACCTTGTCTGTCCACTGAGAGGCTTTTTAAACTGTATACCAATAGCAACATACAAACCCCAAAATATCCCGCAGTATTCTTACACGAAAACAAAGAGCAGGCTAAGGGAGACGTATCAAAAGCAACGTACACGCTCCTGTTCAGCTTCCTGGCTGCCCAAGCTCTGTGCCTGGAACTCCATTTTGAGACTGAGTCGCACGGAAAAGGCTGAACGCACACTGTTTACTGCTTACAAAAGCCCAATGGTGAGAGGGAAAGGAGCCAGAAATAGGAAGGCAGGGAAACTGTCATTTCAGCAAAAACAAAACAAAACAAAACAAAAACCAACAATAGAAACCCCAGCAACTCGCTGATGGGTGTGGGCTAGGAAGCAGGGTTTTGGAAGAGAGAATGCATGGTGCTTGGGAACCGGGCCTGCAGCTGTGAATACCGACTGCTCAGCAGGAGCGCTCACGTCCCTTCTCAGCCCGTCCAACGGAGCAGCGAGGACCTGGGCAGGACCCGGGGCAGCCGCACCGAGCGGAGACTTCACGCACACGCCCGGCTGTGGCTTACGCCCCGCGCAGACAGCTTTCACCCGGGAAGCCGTACAGTGTGTGACCATGGCCGTGTGCTCCGGAGAGCAACGTGATACCATTTTCTGGAAACTTACGTAATTTTATTAAAAAAAAAAAGGGGGGTCATTTTTTAAACTAACAAGATAAAATAAATGCACCGCTGAGACAAAGTGGGGAAGATGAGATACACCCCGGGCATTTCTCCGGGAAAGAAGCATTTCTGTCCATCGGAAGCATCTCCCTCCTGTGAGCGACCAGGAACTGCCCGGAGCTGGCGGCGGCGGGAGCCCGGCCGGGGCAGAGCGGGCTGCCCGGTGCTGTCCCCGGGCACCAGGCTCCCTGCCGAGGGCTCCGTGCGAAGCCTGCCCCGCGAGCAAGTCCTTCTGCAGAGCGACACCTGCTTTCCCACGGAGCCTCCTCTGAAGCTAATCCCAGCCTCGCCTCCAAATCGGGACCTGAACCCACAGCCCGGGTCCCGCTCCTCCCAGCGCCAATGTGAACTCACGCCCCCGTCTGAGCGCCCGCCGGGCGGTGAGCAAGAACGCACGCACTCACTCGTTTCGCTCCAGGTTCACGATCAGCTCCTCGCTCTGCCCTTGTATCCGCACCGTCAGCACTTCCGGGTGATCCTGAAAGAGAAGCGGGAAGAGGCCGTTGAAGGACATTTCGCGTGGACTTGCCAACATTTGAATCTGCTGCTCCACAGGCAGAGTCGGGGGGCGGGGGGGAGAACAAGGCTCTTTTTAAAAAAAATATGTATTTTATTGAATTTTTTACAGAGGGAAGGGAGAGGGATAGAGTGTTAGAAACATCGATGAGAGAGAAACATCAGTCAGCTGCCTCCTGCACACCCCCCACTGGGGATGTGCCCGCAACCAAGGTACATGCCCTTGACCGGAATCGAACCTGGGACCCTTCAGTCCACAGGCCAACGCTCTATCCACTGAGCCAGACAGTCAGGCAGAACAAAGCTCTCTGAGCCGATGCCAAGAGCCAGCCCCCCCCCCCCCCCCCGACACACACACACACAGCCGTGTGCAGACTCACCCTCTGGCCAGGCTCTGACCTCGCCATACCCTCCCTCCGGCCTCACCCTGCGGACCCTCCGGACACTACATGCCTCCCTGCAATCGGCGCTTCCTCAGTTTCCCTGCTCCACAAGGCGCCTCTCCCCCCCACTGCTCAGGTCAGAGAGCAGAGGTCCTCCTCCTGGCCCTCACCGGCTCCATCTCCTCCCTCACAGGGCCCGTAGCTCTGCCTCCGAACCACACCCCTCAGGGCCCGTAGCTCTGCCTCTGAACCACACCTCTCAGGGCCCGGGGCCGGCCCCGCCCCCACTCCAGCTGGGACCTCAGTCACTCTCACCAGGATGACTGCAAATCCCTCCCACCCGGGGTCCGTTCATCTCTGCCTTGGCTCTCTGCCCATCATTCTCCGGCGGAGGCAGAGGGGGGTCTTTAAGAACACCATCCCGCACCTGCCGGTAGCTCAGCTGGTTAGAGCCGTGGTTGGCAAACTGCGGCTCGCGAGCCACATGAGGCTCTTGAGTGTGGCTCTTCCACAAAATACCACGGCCTGGGCGAGTCTATGTTGGAGAAGTGGCGTTAGAAGAAGTTTAAGTTTAAAAAAGTTGGCTCTCCAAAGAAATGTCCATCATTGGGCTGTTGATACTTGGCTCTGTGGACTAAGGAGTTTGCCGACCACTGGGCTAGAGCATCACCCCCAACACACTAAGCTTTCAGGTCCAATCCCCCTCAGGGCACAGGCAAGAATCAACCAAAGAATGCATAACAACAACGCATGAATGTCTCTCTCTCTCAAGTCAGTAAAGATAAACTGAAAACACAACCTGGTCAGCCCACCCTTGCGTGGAAGAAGCCTGCACTCGCACCCCAGCTACAAGGATCGTGAGAGGTCAATGCGTGAACCCGGCCTCCAGGGCATCCGTGGCCTGGCCTCGCCCCTCCACACCCACACGCCCCACCTTTTCCCAGCCACGCGGGCCTCTCCTCTCCCCACACCTACCGCGCCCTCAGCACCCCTGACACAGGTCCCGCCCCTGGCACAAGGCCCCACCCCTGACACAGGCCCCACCCCTGACACTATGCCCCGCCTCTGACCCTAAGCCCCGCCCTAGTGCTGTGGAGGTTTCAGTCCAGTTCAGACAGCCCACCACCCTCTGGCACCATCGCTGCTAACTGCTGTGGCACGGTTTTGCCTGCCTTTGCCTTTGCCCGTTTATCAGTAGTTTCCTAAGATTCCACATTTGAACGGCACCCAAACTCCAGTGTTCCAGAGACTTGTTTATAACAGCGTTTCAGCTACACGGAATTAACTGACCACATGCTAAGTTTTAAGAGAAAATGGGGGGGAAAAGACAGAAAACAGATTGTAAATTCCAATATCCAACATTAAAATAATTAGCTAAGTGCAACAAAATTTAAACAAAAACCACAACCGCAGGTCCCCGGGGTTCTGAGAGCATACGCACGCCCGCCTGCGTGACGGCCCTGGACGGGGCGGGAGCTGAGGGGAGAGGCTGCTCCTGCTGTTCTTAGGGCGGCCATTGGACATCTCCTTGTAGTTTCCTTGTTAAGCTTGTAGCCATTGGCCACATATGGGCGTTTAAATTAAAATTAATTAAAATCAAGTAAAGTTTTAAAATCGGTTCATCATTCGCAACAGACACATTTCAAGGCTCCGTGGAAGCCAACTGTGGTTTCATGGCAGAGGGGGAAGAGTTCCACCTTCCCAGGAAATTCACTGAAATTACCACAGTCATCGGACATCTCTGACTCGGCAAAAAGACCAAGATTGCGTAGCCCAAGCGCTGCCTGCATAAGTGACCAGTTCAGATATTAATGTCCAAAGGGTTTTTTTTTTGTTTTGTTTTGTTTTAAAATATGCTTTAAGAAGATACTTCTCAATCTTAACGGATGGGAGATGTTATTATTTTAAACTAGAGGCCTGCTGCATGAATTCGTGCACCAGTGGGGCCCCTCAGCCTGGCCTGGGGGATTGGACTGAAACCAGCTCTCTGACATCCCCTGAGGGGTCCTGGATTGTAAAAGGGTGCAGGCCAGGCTGAGGGACCTCACCGGTGCAAGATCGGGGCCAAGAAGGGACGTGGGAGGGCTCCAGGGTGTGTCTGGCCCATCTCACTCAGTCCCAATCAGCCAGACCCCAGCAGCAAGCTAACCTACTGGTCGGAGCATCTACCCCCTGGTGGTCAGTACACATCATAGCGAGCGGTTGAGTGGCCTCAGCATCGCATTAGCATATTATGCTTTGATTGGTTGAATGGCTGACTGGACCACTGGACACTTAGCATATTAGCATTTATTATATAGGATCTATTTTTACTGATTTCAGAAAGAGGAAGAAAGAGAAATAGATAGAAACATTGATGAGAAAGAAACATTAATCAGCTGCCTCCTTCATGCCCCCTACTGGGGATCGAACCTGCAACCCAGGCAAGTGCACTGACAGGGAATAAAATTGTGACCTCCTGTCAGATGTTCAACCACTGAGCCACACTGGTTGTAGGGGGGAGTGATGTTATTTTTTAAGTAACTTCTTAAGCTTGAGAGTTAAACTGAGAAATACCCACATAGAAGCGATGCTTATGTATATTTTCTTCGTTTAAACAGATTTTGTTTTTACAAGTTCATTCTAGCAAATGACTACAACTTTAGAGATCTGGTGAAAACCACGCTTCTTAATTGATATATTCTGACAGCGTCTGGTGCTTATGAGAATGGTATGGATTTCTGAGTATTTGTTGAACTGTAAAAATTCCTATTCCTATTCCTATTCCTGTACTATGCGACATTAAACACATCACTCATGTGGATTTTAACACAGCGTGCAAAAGTGTTCCTAAGACACCCATTTGCTTTTGAGTCTGCCGCAGGGCCTTCTGTCTAACGTGGCCTGTACCTTCTGACACTTGGGATTAATTAGAGACCCGTAGAATGTTTCTCCAGGGCTTGCAATTCGTGCTCATTAATTGTATCTTAGAGAAACAAGATATTAATTAAATTTACAATGAATATTAGGACAAAAAGCATGTATCATTTTTCTGTACAGATGTACCCAGTGTCTATGTGGATATCTGTGCTTCCTATGTCTGTGTAAATAACTTAATTGTGAGTTGTTTGTCTGAGATATTGACACACACACAGCTATTTTAGACAGAAATCCTGACAATTGTATTTGCGAATAAAAAGAAGATATTGGCAGTACCCATTCATTCCCTCAAAGAAGCACGCTAGATTAAACATTAGCGTTTGTACTAATTCCACAGAAAGTCCCTCCGGGAGCTGTTCTAACATTCCAATGTCAATATTTTCAAAGAGTGCATTTCCCCCAGGGAGGTAAAAGATCTGGATCTGTATACTTTAGTGGAGGATCTGAACGGTACAGGAGAAGTCAATGGAGGAGGAGAACAGGGAGCTATTTGAATTCAAAAGCAACTAATTGCTTCAGATTTCTTCCTTTAAAAACAGGTATTCGTCCCATTTTTCTTTTGATTTTCCTGCCTGGGAGATAAAGACCCAGTGCTGGTTAAACACGGCAATCCCTTTCTTAAAAATGACAGATCGATTCCCCTAATGGAACTGTGTCCTTTATTGAATGCTTACAGACTTGCCTTTGCTGAGTAAGTCAATGAAATGCTAATCAATAAGCCGAAAATGTCTGGGCAGTCATCATTCTATTTTTCTAATTGGGCTGATATAAAATGCATACGTACAGCTTAAAAAAAAACCCAATACAATCGTCATCAGGGTGCCGACCAGCCAGCAGAAAAACAATCTTAGAAGCCCCCTGCCTTACTGGGCTGGCTTCCATACCCAGACGCCCTAAACTGGGTAGCTTAGCCGACAGGAATTCATTTCCGCCCAGTTCTGGAAGCGAGAAGTCCAAGGTCAAGGTTTGGTTTCTTGTGAGGGGTGTCTCCCAGAGTGGAGTCAGGGCAGGGTCCAGTCCCCTGGGTGGTTTTCCTGGGCAGGTCTGCAAAGTGCGGCTCCAGCTGGGACCGCTGCCCCTCGCTGAGACCCTCCGGTGCCCTGTGCTCTCTCCGCGGTCTCCCCCTCGCCCCTCGCCAGCACATCCTACAAGCACATCCTACAAGTACATCCTACAAGCACATCCTATAAGCAGATGCTTCCCAAGTCACTGATGGCCTGGTGTCTTCTCTGACCGGTCCCTGTGGCTGCCCTCCTGTAATGTGTGTAACTGGGAGCTCACCCAAACTGGGATTTAAATCTTCTCCCTCAGTGTGGGTGCAGTCTCTCCGGTCAGTCCCGTGGCCTCCCGTGGAAGCCACGTTATTTTCTCTCTGGTGGATGCAATGATACACAGCATCCTCAGCTGGATGTTTCTTTGTCCTTGATCTCAGCCCATTTTCACTGACTTGGGGAGCTCTGAGCCTGACCATGGAGTTGAAATAAGATGGCAGTGAGTCAACAAAGGGGATGTACATTTCTTTAGGAAAATGGGGGTCAATAGCCAAGTCCCACTCCTATCACCATTCCAGGCTGCCCTCTCGAAGACAACGGTCAGCTCGGTGGTCGGTCCGGGACGCGCACAGGGATCTAACTTTCCAAGCGGAACGTTAACATACTGCGCCCGGGGACTCTGCACTCACCCGCTCCCTCTCCGGCTCTAAATCAACGCCGCGGCCTGCAGCCCTGGCATTATGGGGCGCGAGGGAGTCCTTCACTGCCGTGAATATTTAGAGGAATCTTGATTACCACTTTCCTAGCAGCGGGCTGGTTTCACGGCCCAGAACCGGGAGAGGCCGGCACTGACTTAACCGCAGAAAAGGCAGGGAGGAGGACGGCTCCACAGGGCCATGATGGGGTGTCCCCGGCGAGGGGCCTGCGGTTATCACACAGGTGACCGTGATGTTTATTGGTGAGTTATTGGCAGTTCTTCCCGGCAGAAACAGACATTGGCAAACACCCCGTTAACAGCACAGACGGCACACGTGGACCTCGGGGAGGGCTGCCTGGGAGCTGGGCGTCGTGCTGTGTTGAAGGTTTGCGTGGGTAAAGGTTGGGCTCTTTCCTTCGGTGCGGACTCCTGTCACCGTGTGTCCCGGCCTCGATGCGCCTGCGGGTGTTCAGCCCGCGTCTCCCTTCCCGCCGCCTCCCCCACGGGGACGCCCTCCGTCCAGGCCTTTATCCCGTGGCTGCCGACTGGACCACGGATGCATCAACGTGCAGCGACGCTTCGGTGTTCATGTAAGATGACTGTTGGGACAGTCACCATCCTAAAGCCGCGTTTATTCATGGGAAAGCTGCCCGTCCGCCCCTGCCCCAGCAGCCTGCCGGCCATAGGCCCCTTCCTCCGCTGCCGTCCTCTGAGGGCAGGCCGATTCTGAGGCAGACGTGGCCCCCGCCCCCTCCCGGTGCTTTCTGACGACACATCACTTAACGGCAATTTGTATTGGTTTCAGAGAGGAAGGGAGAGGGAGGGAGAGAGAGGAACATCAACGGTGAGAGAGGACCACCGATCGGCTGCCTCCTGCACGCCCCACACTGGGGATGGAGCCAGTGGGGGGCTCCATCCACGGTGCCCCGACCGGGAATCAGTGTGACCTCCTGGGTCGTAGGTCGATGCTCAACCGCTGAGCCCCGCCGGCCGGGTGGGTCGGAGGCTCTGAGAGCCCCTGGAGGAACAGCCCCAAACAGGGGAAACCCCTAAAGGTGCTGCTTTCCAAGAGCGGCCTCCTTGGAAGATGGGGAACACCATGCCTCCTGCAAGGGGCGCAGCGTTGCTTTTTGGGGGGGCCCAGTGGGAAGCGACACGCAGGGTGTGCATGGGCGGGAAATCTCGTTTTTCAGTTCTGTCCACAGGGTGTGGGCCTTTGCGCGGCTAAGAAACCGGCCTTCCCGTTTCCTGCAGGAACTGCCGCATGCCGCCAGCTGGTCTATGGCTCGCTAAGTGCTAATCCTACCGGCTTCCAGATCGCTCTCTCGACCTTCCCCGTGCGCGTGCACACAGACAGGCTGTGTCTTTCAGGCCACCGCTGCGTGGAGGAAAACGCGCCACACAAGAACCACACTGGGCGCAGGGTGCCCTCACCAGGGGCCCGTGGGGAGTGTGTTTATCGGGGAGCGTGGCCAGGAGCGCTAGGTCCGCAGTTCCCACGTACAGGAAACGGGCGGCTGGTGGGAGGGGAGGCCTCGGGGTCCTGAGCCAGATGTGGGGAACCCTGGCTCCCGGCGGGAGGCGCGTGGGTGGGAGGGGGCGGGGGGGCAGAGCAGCCACAGTGGACTCGTGGGCGGGTGTGGTTTCTGTGGGACCCGGGCCTGCAGGGTGTGGCCGGCCGGCAGGAAGCTTTGAGGACCGTCATCAGCCATGTGCATCACAGCCGGAGCGAGGGACGGGCAGCGTGCACGGAGAAATCCCGAGAAGACGGGCACCCGTGGGTCCCCGCGCCCTCATCCACTCCTCCAAAAACACGCCCGTGAGCTTCCTGTTTCCAGGCGCGGCCTGACCCTCGGCCTCCTTAATCCTCGCTTAGACTCTGCGGCCGGGCTTAATCACTTAATCGTGTTCACTCATGAGGAACATGCATGGGAGCATGTACCTCGACCCGGGACAGCTTGAAGAACCCTCTCAAGGCCAAGTCGTGCGCAAACATCCCGGCCTTATCTGAACTCTCCCCTCCTCCGGAGGGCTCTCAGGCCGGCCAAGCTGGATGCTTAAATCAAATCATCGTTTGGCTTCACGCTCTTATTGTTTCTCATTCCCCCTTCCCCCCTCCCGCCCCCACACACGCCCCTTATCACTCCCGGCGGCTCATTCCCTCCGGCACGTTTGTCTGGGCGCCAGGCCCTGTGAGTTTGGCCTCCGGCCTCCCCCCAGCCTCCCCCCGGCCTCCCCCCGGCCTCCCTCCAGCCTCCGGCCCGGCCTCCCTTCGGCCTCCTCAGCCTCCCTCCGGCCTCCCCCCGGCCTCCCCCCGGCCTCCGGCCCGGCCTCCCTTCGGCCTCCCCCCAGCTTCCCTCCGGCCTCCGGCCCGGCCCTCTCCCCGACCTCCCCCCGGCCTCCCTCCTGCCTCCCCATGGCCTCCCTCTGGCCTCCCTTCGGCCATACCCCAGACTCCTCGGCCTCCGGCCCGGCCCTCTCCCGGACAGGCTCAGGGTGAACCCCGGGGGCTGCAGCCCCGGTCACAGATGTGCCTCTGGACCCGGGCTCCCTGTGCGTGCGATCTCGGGGATTTGGACAGAAAACTGAAAGTCAGCATTTTCCAGAAAGTAATTGCTCTTTTATGATGGCTTGAGGATGATAAATGCGTTTTAGCAGAAACAGAAATCCTGGTGACGGGAAGGAACGCCCCCCGGCGGGAGGACTCACCCCTCGCTGAGGACAGCTGGGACGAGGAGGACCGGGCGGGGCGCGGGGACCCCGCGGCTGACACGATGGCTGTGTTTTTTAAAACAAAAGCACCGTTGGCCCCTGTGCAAAGCGAGCTCGGGCTCAGCTGTTTGTTTTCTAATCCTCACCAGAAGGGTTGTCCATTGATTTTTAGAGAGGGGGAGGGAGGGAGGAATGGAGAGAGAGACAGAGAGAGATCCATGTGAGAGAGCCACGGTGGTCGGTTGTCTCCCACACTCACCCCGACGTTGGCTGCGGTTCCAACCTGCGACCCTGGTGTGTGCCCGTGACCAGGAGTCAAACCCCAGACCCTTGGTGCAGGGGCCGATGTGGGACCACTTAGCGGGCCAGCCCGGGCCGGACTCAGAGTTTTTCGGAAGGAGACCACAGTGCAGAGCCCTGCTGGCACTGCGTTAGCCACCACTGACCATGGACGGGCGGAGAGAAAGGAAGGACCCACACCAGCAGCAGGGACCGTGTCTCCGCAGAGCGGTGAACGCCCGCACGGCGGGACTTCTAGCTCTGAACACAGCAACGACTCACCTCGTCCAACTCCTACTCACTGAGCCAGGGCTGTGGTGGCGGAAGCGACCTGCACACGAGAGGCACTACAGACAGGCCACGGGGCCCCGAAAGGGGCTGCACGTTAAGGACAAGAGCAGAAGAGAGCCCAGCCCGTGGGGCGCAGGGCCGAGCACTGACCTCTGAACCAGGAGGTCCCGGCTCCATGCCCGGTCAGGGCCCAGGCCGGGGTTGTGGGCTCCGTCCCCAGCAGGAGGCAGCCGGTGGATGATTCTCTCCCATCAAGGATGTTTCTCTCCAACTCTCCCTTCCTCTTTCTGAAACTAAAATAAAAATTAAAAAATGAGGAGGATAAGCCAGGGAAGGAGCCGGTGGGAAGCTGGGCACCGGGGCACGGGGCCGGGGCGGGAAGGGAGGGGGAGAGGGCTGGTCTGGAGATGTCTGATAGTGGGTCCTCCCGCCCACCTCCCCGCAGGAGGCCGGGGCTCCTCTCCCTGCGAGGCGGCCGCTCTGTCTTGGGATGCGTGCTCGTGGGAAGAACCCCGTCCGCCAGGGGGCTGTCCTCCGTGGCCTTCCCAGCTGCTCGTGCTAACCTGGGGGTCACCCACACCACAGCCGTCCTGGCTGCTGCGGGCCCTGGGCAGCGGCGTGACGCCCGTCCGGCTGCCCCTGCAGAGCGGCCGTCCTTCCCCTCAGCCTGGCCTCTCTGAGCGGCGGGGACAGTCTGGCGGCGGGGGAAGCTGGTTGCAAAGAGGAGCGATTGGCCTCTCTGAGGTCCCGCCATCTCTCAGGGCGGGTCCTTCACTGCTGTCCGACCATGAGAAGGCACCCCGACCGCTCCCACCAGACCCTCGCTCTCGGGAAGGTTTTGAGGCGAGGTCTTATGCTTAGAGCAAAACAGGGGGCGTGGGGACAGGAAGCTATTTCTGCACAACCGGGAACAAGGGTGTGTTTGGAGCTGCGGAAACGGACTCCCGGGGCACGGCCACGCCTCTTCGCCCTCCGGCTCGGGCTCCGCAGCCGCCGCAGTGCAGAGCCCCCCCTGGCTCCTCCCCCCGGCGAGACCGCCTGGACCCGCACACCTCGGAGGGCTGGTGCAGAGAAGGGGAGGTCCGAGGCCGAAGGAATTTTAAAAATCCCCCCACACCGTATAACATGACTTGACAGCGGACACGAGCAAGTTAAAGAAGCTCAGTGTGGATCCCACCGCCTTCTTCGAGCTGGCTTCCTCCAGGGACCAAGCCCAGGGCCGTGAGCCATCCACTGTGCAGCACGCACTCACGTCCCTCCTGTGCACGCAAGCGGTGCTGGCCGTGCGTCCTTCTCGGGAGAACTGAGAAAGGACACGATCGTTTTCTGAGCCTGTGGTTCAGGAGAGACTCTGACAAAGGCTACGCCTCACCAAAATCATCCATCAGCTGGTCAAACAACCCAGGAAGACACAGAGGGCACATGTAGAAAAATGGAATGCTTAAAAACCTCTACATTAATCCGAACCGAAATTGGAAAAGTGGACACGAAGACAGATGGAAAAGCAGAAGGTCAAAAGCAACCACTTCAATAAAGCTAACCAAGCCCATAATTACATTAAACGTTAATGGCCTAAACACTCGAAACTAACGGCAGAGATGGTCGGACTCTGAAAAAACAAGACTTACCTAGATGCTGCCAGCAAGAAACACACATCACAAAAAGCAGATAAGCTAACCGCCAAAGAACGGAAAGTGACAGACTCTAGGAAGGGAAATGCCATTTTATAAATTGGATTCAAAAAAATCCTGCTCATCAAAAGACATGGATTGCTAAGAGTATATGTTTTCGACAGCCCAACCCTTTTCTTCACTTTTCTAAACATCCGCATAGAAGCCTTGCTTTTGGGATTCACGTACTTGGCATGTTATAGAGGGTATGCACGCCAAAGCCTGCCCCTCCCTGGCGTTTTCGGGAGGAGGTGTTCTGACTCCTTTGTTCAAATCCCCTCTTTCCTTTTAAGGAAATGCCCTCAAACCACAACCCAGAAGTGTAACAGCAGTCGCTGTGGCTGAGAAGCCATGTCATCCATCCTGGCAGCTGCCAGGAACAGCTGTGACTGCACCAGTCCTTTCCACACGGCAGCCGCGGCGATGCGTGTCAGCTGCCCCGATGCGTGTCAGCTGCCGCAGGCGGCTCTGGGGTGACGGGAGACCTTTACCCAGGCGGAGACACCTGGCACCCGGCCTCCCCTGTCCGCTCCTGCAGCCCAGACCCCCGGGGCCTGCGGGGAGTCACCACGGC
Organism: Pipistrellus hanaki; assembly: GCF_964339955.1. Classification (NCBI taxonomy): domain Eukaryota; kingdom Metazoa; phylum Chordata; class Mammalia; order Chiroptera; family Vespertilionidae; genus Pipistrellus; species Pipistrellus hanaki. The sequence continues at coordinate 52,570,005 of NC_140516.1, read as the reverse complement.
CCCCTCTGTCTTGTGACCATCAGGCCCTGGCTCAGTCCTTGGCCACGCCCTCCTCCCACCCATGGCCTGGGCTTGGCCAGTCCCTGTTCCCTCTCCTCGGACCACTGACCACTCCCCACGCTGACCAGCGGCCCCGGTGAGCTCGCAGACACTCGGCGGGGCCCTATTACTGGGGAGGAAGAGGCCTGAGCGGCTGGGCCTCTGGGGAGGACGCGGGGGAGGCAGCCGGCAGCCCTGGTGCTGCAGGAAGGCGGGCTCTGCACACGGAGCTAAGGGATGGCCATCAGGGCTGCGGGCACGTGTGAGTCACCTGGGCTGTCCTGTCTGAAGGCAGGAGATGCCCCAGGACTTGGCTGTTTGTGACTTCGAAAAGGTCCCTGTTAAACACGGTCAGGTTTCTGTCCCTGGTAACCAGGAGGCAGTGCACACACACACACACACACACACACACCCGCTGGGCAGGGTCTGCACAGCTCCTGGAGCTGCCTCCTCTGCTGAGGTGTCTGCTCTCCTGGCCAAACCCCAGGCGGGGAGCATGCTCCATGCACTGTCCTATCTGGGCGTCGGTGCAGAGGAGGAGGCCGTGGAGTCAGCAGAAACGAGGGGATATGGCATCTGGTTCTCAAACCCAAACTCTGCCCGGAACACACGTCACTCCAGCTCTCTGCCGTCCGTCTGAAGTCCAAGTCCCCGGGCAGCCCGCCTTCCGCCCCCTTTGCTGAGCGGATTCAGGAGGGGAAGGCGGGGGGGACGGGACAGGGACCTGGAGGAGGACAGTCAGGGCCCCTCTGCCGAAGCATCCCGGTGTGAGCAGCCTCGCGCGGCTGAGCAGCACGTGGGCAGAGCGGAGAGACTGCGAGGAGCGGGCGGGACACCCACGCGGGACCACAGGCTGAGCGGAGGGCACGGGGGCCTTCGCCCTCTGTTACCGGGACAGAACCGTCTCCCCGCCTCTCCGGCAGCCGGCCCTGCCTCCGTCACCCCCGGAACGACCAGCTCGGAGTCAGGAGCGGCCTGTGCCTCTGGGTCCCCGTGGCCGAGGACAGGCCGAGTCTCCCCTCCACACCCGCACTGAAGGAGCTCGGGGTGCCGCTGGGTGGTCCTGACCGCGTGGCGGGGGTGGGGAGGAGAGGGGAAGGGGAGGGGGGCGGGACACGGTGAGGTCAGGGAGCCTGGGTGGTCAGGGAGGGCTTCAGGGAGGAGGCGGGCCTGCGGTGGGGCCCTGGAGAGGGAGGGACGTATAAACAGGCAGGAACCTCTCCTGGGGCTCGAACTCTGAATTCTTCGTAATTAATCCCAACAACCGAGCCAAACAGAGCCCGGGATCCGGGCCGGCCCCCCGAAGCACGCCCCCTGTTCATTGTTCTGGCCTTTCCCCCGGTTCCGGAGAGAGAGACGCTCTTGTCTTCCCAGGACAACAGGCCCCTGGGCGCGTGGGGGCGGCACAGATTGTCCACAAGCGGGGTGAGCTGTGCCCCTCACCGCAGGCCACACGCACATGTGCTCCCCTCCGCGCAGAGCCTCCCCTGGTCCCCCGGGGCCCCCTACACCCTGCACCCACCGCTCACAGCCCCTCCCGATGGCGCTCTCACAGGCGGTGAGGTCTGGGGTGAGCTCTGCCTCTGTGCCCGGCGCCTGCAGACAGGTGCTCAGTGAACCCAGAAGGAAGGGCAGGGGGAGGGAGGGAGGGGCCAGGACACACCTCTCAGGATGGGAGCGGGCCTGGGCCGTGAGCCCCGGGCACGGGCTGGGCTCGGAGCAGAGCCCACGGCCTCCCGCCGCCTCCTGGAGCCTGGGCCCGGCACCGTCCGCCTCCTCCCATTTGGACCCGGCTCAGGGGCACTCACACCCGCAGGCCTGTGTCCGCTGCCCATTAGGGTGCGAGGCAGGGACACCAGGAGGCAGACGGGCACTGCGGCTTCACCAGGAGCTGGTGTGTTAGGGCCGCTGTCGGCAAACTCATCGGTCCCCAGAGCCAAACATCAACAGCACAACGATGGACATTTCTTCGGAGAGCCACATTTCTTAAACTTAGACTTCTTCTAACGCCACTTCTTCAACATAGGCTCGCCCTGGCCGTGGTGTTTTGTGGAAGAGCCACACGCAAGGGGCCAGAGAGCCGCCTGTGGCTCTCGAGCAGCGGTTTGCCGACCACGGCACTAGGCAATCAATAAAAATATATTTTAAAAAAGAAAAAAAGGAGCCTGCTCCCCTGGCTTACCCAGGAGGAAGGGGTCTCTGGAACAAGGACCCCCCCACTCCCCCCCCCCCCCCCACCGGCCCAGACATGGCAACGCCTGCCGGCCGCCG
>NC_140516.1:51234625-51274625 GCF_964339955.1 Pipistrellus hanaki | reverse complement strand
AATGAGTGGCGCCTGCAGGAGAGCAAATGGAAATGGGGCTCTGGGCACCCCTCCCCAGAGGGCACCTCTCCGAGTTCACTCACCCTCGGGGTTTGCGTGGGCCTGCCGAGGGCATTCGGCCTGTCGAGGGCATTTGGCCTGTTGGCAGCATGGCCAAACCAGGTCGCTACCCCGCACGAAGCCATCCCCGGACCGAGACTGGCGGCAGGGCCCTGTGGGCCGCGCCTTGCAGGCCTCGGTTCCTGCCGGGGGAGCTCGTGTGTGGGTGCGGCTGGAGCTCGCCCTCAAACAAAACCCCTCCGTGACGGGCTCCGCGTTGGAAAAGCACGCCTCCCCGGCAGCCAGGACCCCGGCCGTGCCCGCTGACGGCCGTGGATGGAAAGGGGGCCTCGTGACATGGTGCTCTCCCGCTGAGCACAGGGAAGGTGACGTGGGAAGGGCTCAGAGGGGGTCAGGGCGGGGTGGGAGGCACACGGTCCTAATGCCAGGGCCTCCCTGTTCCAGGGTGCTCTCCACCGGCCCTGAGCGCCGGCGCTGGCCTCTGAAGGGAGAAGACAGAGGACGTCAGAGGAGCGGGCGCGCTAAGCCGACTTGTCTTCGGCGCGCGCATCAGCATGCGGCGCCCGCCCGCGGCCTGCGCCCGAGCAAGGCGGCGGCCTCGGCCTGGTCCTCGCCGAATTCAAGCGGCGCGGCCCCCAGGATATTAACGTGCGGACTTCATTTGGGAGCCCGCTAAGTCGGGGACTTATAACAAAAGCTTTGTAAACAAAAGATTAAACCGAATCGCGCTTTAGAAAATGAAAGGAAAACAAGAGCCGCGTAATCACAGATCAGGCCGGGGCGGCGGCGATGGCGATCAGCGCCGGCTACTGGAGTGGAAAATGTCTAATTGAACCATTTCATTACGCGCCAGTGTACGCCCCCCCGCGCGGAACCCGGAATACTGGTCCCCGAGAAGCCCCTCCCTCCCGCCCGCCCGCCCGCCTGCCCGCCCCGAGGACACACCACGCTGCCCGCACCCTCCGCCCGCTCTCAGCCGGGCCAGGCGCCCGGGGGCCGTAGCTGCAGGGCTGGGGGCGTCCAGAAGTCCCCCCATCCCGGAGCACCTGCTGTCCCCAAATCCGAACAGGCCCCGTGGCAGCCCCACCGCCCACACGCACGCCGGGCGCCCCTGCCCCATCGCTCACCTTGGGTAACCGTTCGGGATCGCCCGGATGTCTGGGGATCACCTTCTGCAACCGCTGGAAACCATAGTCGATGGTCGGCTCGTTCAGGGCTGGAGGGGACCGAGAGGCAGGCAGGTTAGCGACGTCCACGCCACCCGCTCCTCACGTACGGCCGTGTGGGTCTCCCTTTCTGAAGCTGGGCACCCCTGAAGGCTCCTCCTGTCTCCAGGTGTGGGTCCCCCCCTCCACCCCGTTCTTCAGCACATAAAGGCAGCGGTTACTCTAATCTACGATCAGACTGGAGGCCAAAGGGTGGCTCCGTATCTTGTAGGAATGGCGGGGCCGCCGGGAGGTGGCGGGGCCACGAACAGCCATCAGCACCGTCCCAGGCCCCGTCCGCGTGGGGTGTGCGGCGCCCCCAGCCCAGCCAGGGATGTATGGGGAACGTGCAATGGTGACATGTGTCCGGCCATTGCCAGCTGCAGGTGCATCCCCGTGGTCCCTTTCTGCCTCGGGGACTGCCGGCCCGCGTCCTCGCGCGGAGCCCCGATAACCGGGGGCGCTGACGCCCCGCTGATGGAGAGCACCGTCGTCCCCCGGCCGCCCGCACGCGGCGGCCACCAGCAGTAATTAATCTCTTTATCCCTCACATTGTAATTTTGACTACGAACCGCGCGCGCGGCCATCCATCAGTGGCCCGCGCCTGGGCTCCGTGCATGAATCACGGCCGGGCTCGGCGGCCGGCCCGCGCCTGGCTAACAAGCTTTATCAGGAGTCATTGGCTTTGTTATGGCTCTGCCGGCGCCGCCGCCCGGAGCCCGGGGCCGGGGGCTCGGGGGAAGATGGAAACACTTATCGGAGCGCCTTCCTTCCCGACGGAGATAGCGCTTTCCGCGGAGTCACGCCGGGCGCGTGGCGAGACATACATCACCGGGTTCCCGAGACCGGGGCGGCGGCGGCCCCCGGCGCATGCTGAGACCCGCCGTGAGGGCCACCGCGCGTGTCAGCGCACACTCTGACCGTGACCGCCACCCCCGCGGCCGGTCTGCCAGCTGCAGGCTGGAGGGAGAGGGGAGAGGCCGCCTCTGGAGAGCGCTCCCCGAAAACACCGGCCGCCCGTCCCCCTGGCGCTCGGCCGCCCACCGCGGGGACACCCACAGCGCGGACACCCACGGTGGAGGGCACTCGGGACGCGGCCCGCGCGCAGAGAGGCCGCGCCAGGATTTGACATCCCGTCATCCGTCCCGGAGACAAAGGTCCGCACCGGAATGTGAAGGAAGACATTTTCTTGTTAATAAAGCATTGATCGGGCGCATTGATTTTACATGACACGGCGTTCGCCGCCATCGCGCCCTCCTCTCTCCCTTTGCGGATTCCCGGAGCTCCTCCCGGTGCCCGGGCACGGGTGACACAGCGCGATCCCGAACTCCCTGCGATGTAAATTCCACACGTGCAAAACCACTTCATAATCAAACCATTAATCATCAGACGCTGTCAGCGCTGACTGGGGGGGCAATTTGTCATGTCTCTGCCGCCGGCCGGGGCGCGGGCGTCGGGCGGGAGCGTGGCTGCGCGGGCCGCCGGGCGGAGGGGCCTCGCCCCGCGGACGGGCCCGGACGGGAGGAGATAAAGTGTTACGCTCCTGGATGAGGGGACAGAAAAGGTGGCCCACTGTGCGTCTCCCCCCACCCACTCCCCACCCCCCCACCCCTCGTGTCAGGGCTTCTCCTCTCCCCCAGCTAATCACCATGACTGTGTGACTTAATGAATCGGCCGATGAAAGGTGATCAGAAAAGATAGATGGGCGGCCGCTATTGATTTCATGCAAATGCCCTGACAGGTGATAGACGCTCTAATGCGAGCTTCCAGGGGCCTCATGACTCGAATAACCACACGCTCTCACTCCGGGAGGCCGTTTCCCCGTGTTTCCGTTTCAAGGGGACGCCCTGCTCCGCACACCAACGTTATTTCAGAGCAGGGTAAACGGGGTGTGTGTGTGTGTGTGTGTGTGTGTGTGTAGGGGAGGGTCCGCCCGCACCCCTTGCTTCAGCCCGGAGAGCGTTGACGTCTCGCAGGCACTGCCCAGAGGCAGCGGGGCACCGGGGCTGGCAGCTGGGACGATGACGTCATCGAACCCCGAGGCCTCTGCCACGCAGGGTGGGGTGAGGCGGGGAGGCTCTGGTGCAGCTTGGCTGTGGGAGCCCTAGGAATTTACATGGGCCGATTAGAAAAAACTGCCCTTGTCTCGGAACTGCAGGAGCGACACACATCCTGGCTCTGGGGGGTGTGGGATCCCTGAGGGCGGAGGGGAGAAGGGGGGCTCCAAGCTGCCCCCCTAAGAGCCGCGGAGCCCACCACCCCGCACCGGGGCCACCGCCGAGACTTCCGCGGCCAATCCTCGGACTGGAGGAGAGAAGCCGGAGACCCTCGGCACACATCTCATAAATCCTCGGCCCGTGGCGTTTACACGGAGGCCCAGCCGGGCAGGGCAGGGCAGGGCTCGGCACGTCCAGTCGCCGAGCTCCGAGCCAGGCCAATCAATACCACTTTCCTGTTTTAGAACTGGGTAATTATGAGGGGGAGAGATTGCCTGACCTTTCACCTGCACTGCATTACTTTGCTGATATTAAGATAAATTGCCTGATTTTGGGTAAACATATGCTGCAATTCAGACTGTCAGCACTGGTTTGCTCAGGGATAATTTGTATTGATCTCCCCGCTTCTTCCCAATTCTGCTTACTGACCTCGTGGATAATTAGAGAAGGAGCCGTGGGTGAGCTCAAGGCGGGGAGGAGGAGGAGGAGGAGGAGGAGGAAATATGCAGAAGAATAAAGCAAATTTGTTTTATGTTAATATCAGGGGGTCCTGCTCCCGCCCTCACATCTGTCAGCATCGGGAGAGCCGTAAATTAATGTACTTGGGGCCGGAGCCATTTATTCCGAGGAATTATTTAGCGGCGCGCCTCGTCCTGAACATGTGTCGCCGGTTAAATTAATTTAAGCTCTGCCTTAAACACAACAAAAACAAATGTCATTTTCTGCTGGAGGAAAAAAAAAAACCCACACACACATAAGACATTTTCAAAATGTATGATCGGCTCCCAGCTTCTCGGCATGGGTGTCCACGCATGTGCCTTTCAGCCAGTGAGTCTCCTAGTCAAACACCCCCCCCCCCCCCACGTCATTAGCGCCCGTGATCTGCTCTGAATTCAAGTCTTGCAAAGAGGGGCCGCCGCATGTAAAGGAGATGAATGTGGCACCAAATTATATCATTTAAGATATGTCAGATTATAAGGCTGTTGTATCAAAAGTCATAAAACAAACCTCCCCTGTGAAATGCCTCTTTATTAGCCGTGCCATAAGATATTAACATTCCTCAGTTAGCGGAGGGCCTTTTATCTGCGTTTCAGACACATTACTCGTCCTTTCAGAGATAAACTGTATTAATATCCATTTGAGTAGGCTACCGCGGCCTAATGCATAGTAATTTCTGTTGGAGAGCTTTTATTTTAGAATAAGAAAATTACACGGCAATAAAACCTGAATGAATCCGAAGCCAGAAGAGCCGGGAAGCACATTCGCTGCCAAGTGGGGCCGGCTCCCGGCAGCCTGCGAGGCCAGATAGGCGGCTATCACAGGCGGGCCAGCCTCCGGGCCGGCCGCACAGACGCAGCCTGACACGCCACCGAGGCCCGCTGATTCCTGCGCCGAGACCGCCTCCCGCCCGGGGGCTCGTATTCAAATGCTTCTGACTGCACCGGAGGGGATTCGTTACTTTACACGCATGAAAGTCGTAGCAGAAGCAGCACCCTACGTGTTTATGTCATGCCCGTGTGCTGGGGATCCATCCTACTGCAACGGATAACCTGTGAGCGGTCTGTGATGTCCGTTCACCACAGGATCTCCAAGCTCTGAGAAACCTGCCAAAGGCCTGGCCCCCGGTCTGTCCGGCCCCCTGTCCACCCGGCCCCCAGTCTGTCCGGCCCCCTGTCCACCCGGCCCCCGGTCTGTCCGGCCCCCTGTCCACCCGGCCCCCGGTCTGTCCGGCCCCCTGTCCACCCAGCTCCCAGTCTGTCCGGCCCCCTGTCCACCCGGCCCCCAGTCTGTCTGGCCCTCTGTCCACTCAGCCCCAGCTCCCAGTCCATGCAACACTGTTCCTGGTGGCATGCATAGTTCTCACTTTTGTTTCGATGCCCAGCCCTGCCGTCTAAGTGCACTTCGAATACTCTAAAATGTAGGTGATGATTTTATCAGACTCAAACATCACCTTCCAAGAACACAGAAATCCGATTCCATTAAGCACGGGGACACGCTGGGGGCCTCTGGAGGGTAAACAGAAACAACCTTCCCAATTGGAAAGCGTGTGTATTTGGGGCCAGAGAGTGTTTCCTACAGCAAGCAGCTCTCCTGGAAGGGAAGTGGCCAAACAAACAGTCTTCAACCGGGTCCACTCACCGACATTTATTAAGCCACTACTACGTGCTGGGGCTCCATGTGGGAACCGCCCCCCTCCCCCCCCCCCGGCCCCTGCTGCTGCTGCTGCATCCGTGGGCTGCCCAACCAGGATGCTGGGTCCCCACCACCCAGGCCAGGGGGTGCCCTGCCCACAGCGGGGCCTGGACTCCAGCAGGAAGGAGGGATCACGATTGCAAAGCTGAGCTGTGACGGCCACCTCCCGACCAGGCCTGCCAGGGGACCTGGAACACTCCTGAGTAATGGCTGCAGCCGGCACCGTTGTGTCTTTAAACAGCGCCATTCCCCGTGCAAGTGTGCATGTGTGTGTATGCATGTGTGTGTGGGGGGGGGGGGGGAGGGCGCGCTGGCAGGTAGAGACCAGGGTTCCCAGCACCGCCTGCCGTGGCTCCAGCCAGCCAGCGGGAGCTCAGAGGAGCGTTGGGCTTAGCGGGAGCCTTCCTTCTGCCTGGAACCCTGGCTCCAACAATGAAAACAGGAAGGCATTCATTTGCTGCGGCCCAGCTGCTGGTGGCTGCTATTAAACGAGTTCCCGTTTCATTTCAATAATGATCATCTTCCTGTAACTTCCCAATCATGCATTTGTCATAATGCAGTCATTTTCCAGCTCCAAACAGACCCCCGTAATGAGGCCGTTTTTCACATTAGCGGCGTAACTACATAATCAGAACATCTGCAGGGCCCTCTCCGCGGGGCGAGGGCGAGCGTCCATTACGGCGACGGGGACGGTTAAATAAGATATAGTGTGTGTGCTTCCCGAACGGGGGACCCGGGCCCTGCCCCGGCGACGGCCAGCCGCCCGTGTGCCTGAGTGAACACAGGTTGTAATGTGTAAAAATTAAATAAAGTAAAATTAAATTGCTCAATACAAAGACATCCCTCTAGAGGGTGTTAGTGATGTCAGTGACAAAGTGCTATTTGCTGACAAGTAGTTTACACATTAACCAGCTGAATCCGAGGGGGGAAAATGCCAATAGCAATTATATCACCTTGAGGTTATTAAATGTCCCACTGATAAGTAACTAGGTGAACTTGACCAGGTGATAAAGACCGCTGTGAGCAAATGATCGCGCGGTGAAGGATGTGTCTCTGTCCCGCTGGCTTCTCCGCATCGCTTTTCTTTCAAAAATGACGGCATAAAAAAAAAAAGGTGCATTCGAAATGTGTGGCCACCGAAGACCAGATTGGTGTTTAGTTCTCCACCCCCCCGCCCCCCCTCCGAATGCCTCACCCGCCAGAGCCCCTCCATCACTCCGCAGCAGGAACCCCACACGCGGCCTGCAAAGCCCTGCTTTTTTTCTCCTTTTTTTCGGCTTTAAAACGATGCTAAGTTCTCCACTTTATCATCCACTGTCTCCTCCGAGTGCATTTCATCTATAAGAAATTCAGATGCTCGGGAAATTAAAATTTCAAAGATCTGCTGCGAGAAAAAAAAAATCAATGGGGCGAGATCAATGCTCATAGAAATTTCATGAACTTTGAACTGATCCGGGCATGATGATGAGAGGTGGCTAGAGTTCCAGGCGGCTGGCGGCTCCGCGCACGGATAAAACGCGGCCGGGCGGCCGGGCGGGCGGGGGGCGGCATTTCAGATGGGCTTCTGCTTTCATATTTTGTCCGACAAAAAAATTAATTTTTAGTCTATTTCGGTTACACGCAAAAATGGGGGGTGGGGGGGGCGGGATCTGCCTCTCCGACACAACCCGCAGCACCCCCGCTCCTTAAGAGCACCTAATGCTTTGCACATTAACGCGACCACGAAATGAAATCGGTTCCCTTTGCAGCCGATTGCAGGTGCAAATTAATATTGTAAAATGAAGATCAATACATGGACAGGGCCAGATCAATAGCGGCTAAATTATTGCTGCATTTTCCTCCTCATTCAAGATGAGTTGTGTTTTCCTCTCAAAGTCAATACTTTGCAGCTTTTCTCATTAATTTCTCAATAAATTTGGCAATGAATTTCAATCACAGAGCCCGGCAGGGCGCGCCAGGCACCGTGGCACGCCGGGGAGCACAAAGGCCACGCGATGCTGCACTGCTCACCGGAAGGCGCCGCCCCCAGCCGCCGGCCCGATCCCCGGGGCCCGGCCCAGGGCGGCGGGCCACCCCCCAAACCGACCGGAAGTCTCGGGGTGCCCCTCCTCCGACCTAGGTTGAACCTCAACAGGCTGACATGGCTTTTCCGGCACCCCGGTGTGGGGTGGCTCACCCGCCCGCCCGGGGTCAGCCTCTGCGTCTCACCGCGCTTACCCCAGAAGGCCCTCCGACCCGCTAACAGAAGGGCACTGTCCGTAACCAGGACTTCTAAGATGGGCAAGGCCTCGCTTGACTTCTGATGGGAAGAGGGCACCCCGCCTCCCGTGGGGGGCGCTGCTCTGTGTTCTCGCGGACGGCCCGCTGGCCTGCGGGGTGCGCAGGGCCCCGCGGCCGCTCACCGACACCAGGCGGCGGAGGGCGGCATTGTGACGGGACACCCAGGGCAGAGAGGGGACAGCTCGCCTCCCTCCCTACCCAAACGGCCCGGCGGACAGCTGCTGGGGGCACTGAAGCCACTCTGTCACGTGCCACAAGCACGCAGGGATCGCGGCTCTTATAGTCCTGTCCTCAGGCCCGGCCGGCCAGACACTGAGCGACCTTAGTCTGCCCGGGACAACTCCCCACAGCGCGGCCCTGAGGGAGGGACGTGATGGGACCACCCCATGAGCCCTGGCATCCGCCCCCCCCCGCCAAGGCTGTTCTAGCAAATACTACCGCTCCCCATGTACAGGGGGCTGTGAACAAGACACAGGAGAAGCTGGAGGAGAAATCGAGGCCAGGCGCCCCGCCTGGGGTCCCTTTCCTCTAAGAAACAGGCAAGTTTCTGGTGCCATCCACCCTCTCAGAGACACTGGGGAGGGGACTACAAACCCAGTGGGCAGTGCTCTGTGGAGGACCATCGGGCAATGGATTTGCACACTTCACCCGAGGGTAAGACTCTCCACCAGAAGGTGAGCTGGAAAATGAGCTACAAAAGCTCGCCCCTCCCCATACCAGGTGTCCCTGCCCCTGAATGGCCCGTGTTCCCAAAGCCACCAGCCCCCCACGGGCTTCCCAGGCCACCTGTTCTCTTGTTCAGGGTCCACCCTCCGCCTCGATGGTGGGGCCATCACCCGTGTCATGGCACCTGCCCTACTCAGTGCAGAGCACACAGTAGGTGCACAAAACAACGAGTCACAATGGGGGGCTTCCTGAGGATGCAGGCCAATGGCGAAGGCATCGCCACGGTTTGGACTGGGAGAAGCCGAAGGGAGTGTAACGGTTCTCATTTGTCTGCACAAAAGCTGGGTCACAAACAGCTCAGAGCAGCGTGATCGGTGGAGATACCCAAGTGCCCATCACAGATGAGCCGGGATACTGCGCCGCCATGCTCAGGGAGGAAGCTCTGGTCCCCTACCACCGGGGAGCCTGGAAACTGCCACAAGGGCCATCTATTGACCAGGACGTCCAGGAGAGGCCGATGCACAGAGACAGGAAGTGGATGGGTGGCTGCCTTGGGGGGGGGTGCAAAGGGGGGAGTAGTGGGAACAGCTGATACTGATGGATACGGAGTTCCTCCTTGGGTATGAAAATATTCATTAGGTTAATGGCTGCACAGCTAGGTGAATATACTAAGAGCCGCTTCCGCGTGCACTTTGAGTGGGTGGGTTTTGGTTAGGCGACTATACCCGAGTAAAAAACATTTACGTGACCGTAACCTCTTTAATCTGGCTTAGCGTCAGTGGGCCAGCTCTGCCTGTCCCGGGAAGTGCCAGGCAGGGCGGCCAGGGGGTGCCTGGGCAGGGCCTTCCTTGGGAGGAAAAGAGGTGAGAAGATGGAGAAGAATTCTGGCAGAATCCCCCACATCTAACCACCTCAGTGCCTGCCTCCCCACCTTCACTGGCCATCTGATGTGGGGGGAGGGGAGCACCCCATGGGGGCACCCCCTTGTCAGGCAGTGGGACTGCCGCGGGCAGAGGGCATGAGGAGGGTGGCGTGTGGAAGGGAGGAGGGGACTGCCGACCCACCGGCAGGTGCACCTAAAGGAACTTCCTCCAAGGACAGGCCGGGCCCGGTGTGCCGAGCCCTGCCCTGCCCGGCTGTCTCGGTGAAGGCAGAGGCGGCGGTTAGACCCTAACATGCTCTCCAGGGAGCCGCCAGTGTGCGTGCCAACACCACATACACGCTCGGGTCCCTCGGACCCAAGTCATGCCACACGCTCGCTCGTTGTCTGCACTGGAAGGGCCTTCTGTTCTGCTGTTTTCCTGGAAAACCATGAGGGTTTTGCACTTCCCACAGCTGGGGAAGGAGGATGGTTTTAATAGACTGTTCCTCGGCCTGAGCTTTGGGGGTCTCGGCCTGGAGCAGAGGTGTGGGGACAGGTCCACGGCCTTCCCGAGCCGAGGTTTCAGGGGGAGTGCTGACATGGCCCCGTGTGCACCCCAGCCGCCATCCTGTCCAGCCACACGGCCAGCCGGGGAGCCGGGAGGGTTGCGTCCGCAGGGACTGGGTCCGGCAGTGGAAGCAGAGCCGCGTTCAGAGCCTGTTCCGTCTTCGAGGCCGCAGAGCGTCATCCTGCTTCCCGTCCACAGGACCGCACGCCGGCGTCCGGGTCCCTGTGACCGGCCCGGGGTCCTCACTGGTGAGCTCGGGGCCGCTCTCTCCGCCGTCTGACACCTGGTCCTCTCGGCGTTCCTCGGCGCTCAGGGCGGTCACGGCCACCTGGCTGGCCTTCCAAACGGCCACTGGTCCGTCCCCCCCATCCCATCCGCCCGGGCTCTTCCCACGCCGTTCTCAGCAGCTCACAGGGGGACTCACATCCAGCCCACAGGGAGCTCATCCTCCAAGCCTCCTGGACGACGGGCAGCGAGGCGGGACCCTGCCCGCCCGGCCCGGCCCGGCGGCCGAGGGCCACGGCGCCTCCTGCCCGCCCCTGCCCGCCCGCCCGCCGCAGCCCCACGGCCGCGCCGGAGCCCGGCGACCCTTTTGTCCTTTGGGGAAGATGGATGGCCGTCTCCTCGGGGCCGCGTTCCGTCGGGCTGGGTGCTGGGGAGTCGATACCGTCACCTTGACACGGAAACTTGGTGATTTATCCCTCGGCCCGGAGAGTGCAGCCGATCGGGGCGCGGGGGGCAGGCTTTGGTCACAGCCGCTTGGAAAGCAACCAAAGCCCCTCGGATGACAGACAAATGTGTCTTGTTAGCGACTGCCCAAAAGCGCTTGACTTGTACTAATAACAGAAAGGCCATGCTGGTCACCGAGGGTCCAAAGACGAAGCACCCTGTCACCGGCCTGGTTGGGAAATTAGCAAATAATGTTCTTTTCCTTGATAAATGGGTGACAGCTCGCTCTCACCAATCATTTCTAACATTTTGATGCGTGCCTACGCTCCCACTGGAGGAGCCGGAAAGTTTACTGGCCTCAATTCTCAGATGATGAATGGAACTCTCTAAACGTGCGATTTCTGTATGAGGTATAGTTCATTTTAAGCAATTCTGGTAAATGGGTGTCACTGATTAGGACAAATCGTCTACTTGTGCAATAGCACGCGCGGCGGGCCTCATTCCCCGGCCTCCGTGGAGACGGGGAGCGGGGGGATGGCCGTGACCCCCGGAGCCGTGGAGGCTGTCCGCCCGGCACCCTGGAGGACGACCTGACGGCCCTCCCGGCCATCCTGTCCGGTGCCGCATCGCCCGGGGTGCAGGTGGTCACCCTCCCTTCCCCCCGGCCCTCAGGAGCCCCGGACGACCCCCGGGGTGGCCCTGCCAGCCAGCACACCATCCCAGCTGACGGGGAAGCCAGCCGTCTGCCACCAAGGCGGGAGCAAGTGACAAGAGCACAGGTGGGAGCCGCTGGGGGGTGCGGGGTGATGTTGTCACGTTCTGGGATATCTGGGTCGCTGTCCCAGCCCCCAACCCTGCAGGTCTAGAGAGGGGCCCAGTGGGAAGGCACGCCAGGCCCATGCTGCCACGCACAGCTCCGCATATCAGTCAGGGGTGTGGGCCCTCCCGGGGAGCCTGACTCCCACCGGGCCCCTCCAGCTGGCCCGCTCGGACCATGAACCCAGTGAGGCTGCAGAGAGGGCTGGACGGGGGCCCGCCGGCACCCCTGGGCCTCACGGGCCAGGACAGAGGGGGGCGCCCGGGAGTAACCGCTGAACTGGCTGGAAGTGTCCCCAACTCTAGGGCCCAGGATTCAAATACTCGTCTCTCCACCGTGTCGGGGAGGCGGCAGGGAGTGTGGACTCGGCAGGGGTTCCCCGAAGGAGGGCTTAGCCCAGGGGGAGCCGTCCGAGCATCCGGTCCCGGGCGGCCATGGCCGGCTGCCGGGTGGAGACAGCGGTCTGTTGGCAGCGCCGGCCAGGGACGGCCCCGGTGCTGGCCGCGGTCGCAGGCGCCATTGGCTGCTCCGCGCGTCCCCGCTGTTGACAGAATCCATCTCCGCTCACAAAGAGCTTCAAGCACTTCAGACGCACAAGCACCTTTCAAGGGCGAGTGAAGTGGGGTTAAACGGTGGGGCCCGCGGAGGCTGCGGCGGGCCCAGGAGGAAATCGCCACCCGCGCTGCCAGGACAGCACCGAACGGAGGACCTGCTGTGTCCCCGTGTGAGGCACACCCTGACTTTTTTAAATCAAAGCAGCAGAAAACGTAAATACTGAATCAGGAAGCACAGGAGCCGTGAGCAGTTCCTGGCGAGGCAGGATCTCCCTCGCCTGCCATCGAACGCCCGTCTCTGTGCGGGAAATGGTCGTTTTCCCGGCCCCGGCCTGGAGCAGACTGCGGGCCTGAGCTGGGGCCGTGCCCGCAGACAAGCTCCGTCCGTCTGCGCCCGCCTGGACGTGGTCACCACCGGCACCAACATCTCCCTTCTGACCGGGCTCGGCCCCGCGGCGGCTGGTGCGTGGACGCCCGGTCACGTGTGATCTAACTGAGCAAAAGAAACCTCTGAAAGGAGGGAGGGTCAGCCAGACATGGGGGTCCCAGAGGTCAAGAGCAGGAGCTGCCTCGGGTGACCCTGGCGTCCCGGGGAGCCATGCCGGAGGGCTCGCCACCCCCCAGGGGCTTCTCTGCTTTGTGTGCCGGGAACCCGCCCCGCCAAACGGACGCCTCCGGTCACAGGCGCGCTCGGGCAAGGACACCTGGACACGTGGCTGCCAAGGGAGCGTCCACGCGCACATCGCTTCCGTGCGAAGCCGACAATTCCGGTTTGTCTCCGTCCAACAGCACTGCAATGCTTCTATTGTCATTAAAAAAGAATTCTGTGGCCCAAACAGGTCTGGCTCAGTGGACAGAGCGCCGGCCTGCAGACTGAAGGGTCCCAGGTTTGATTCCGGTCAAGGGCATACACATCCCCAGTAGGGAGTGTGCAGGAGGCAGCTGGTCGATGTTTCTCTCTCATCGATGTTTCTAACTCCCTATCCCTCTCTCTTCCTCTTTGTAAAAAAATCAATAAAATATACATAAAAAAAAGAAAGAACTCTGTGGCCCTGCTGATGGGACGGCTTCTCCGGGGGAAGTGAGGGGCGGGAGGCGGGCCGGTCTTCCCGGCGAGCGTGCCCGGCTCAGGTAGGCCGAGCCGGGACCGCGTTAATTATTATTAAACAAGCAGCTGCGACGCGATTAGACAAATATTAAAACAAGCCCGGCTCTCAGGTATTAATTTGCACTCTTCACTCTTTGAGCGCGGCGAATATCTCATTAATTTAATTTTAGGTGCCCGGCGTTTACACCGCATTTTACAGTCTAGGAGGCAATTTACTATTAACTGGCAATTACATACAGAGTGATTGTTAATTCTGCTCCTAAGTGCTAGCCGCTTGGAAACGGCTCTCGCTCTCTCTCTCATCCCTGACCTCCTCACAACAGGGGTGAGGCTCGCTGGCAATGAGCAGGCCTGGCATGGAGGAGCCGGACAGGACGCCTGCCACTCGCTCTTTTAATTCGCCCGCTGATCAACCCAACGGCCACTGCTTCCCGAGGCAGCCATGTCTCCAAGAGAGGGCCGAGGGGCCCGGCAGAGGGGCCTGGCTGCCTCCCCTTCCCTGAAGACCTGGTGTCTCTCAGATCCCCGTACACAGATCTCCTAGGCCAGGGGTCGGCAAACTCATGAGTCCACAGAGCCAACCGTCAACAGCACAAGACTGACGTGTCTTTGGAGAGCCACATTTTTTAAACTTAAGCTTCTTCTAACGCCACTTCTTCAACACAGGCGTGGTATTTTGTGGAAGAGCCACACTCAAGGGGCCAAAGAGCCGCATGTGGCTTTCAAGCTGCAGTTTGCCGACCAGGGTCTTGGGCCTTCGCCCCTGCGGGCAGGGCTCCTCAGGTGGGGGCAGGGGGGACCTGATGGGAGCCAGATGCCCAGGGGACGGTGCCCTCCCTGCGGGGCCGCCCTGAGCCCCGTGCAGAGGCGGGATCGGCTTTCAGGGGCGCGGTTCCCAGTGATTACTCTTTGTCCCCATCAATTCCAGGGCAGCGCGAGTCAGACAGCAGCTTCCAGGTCAGACAGGCTGTGACCCCGCCTCGCCTCGGCTCCCGGGGAGCGCGGGCCGTATCCCTTACAGGGCGTTTGAAATGTATATTCCCGTTAATGACCAGGGTTGGGGAGGCGATAAATTAGCTGCTGCTCGCAGAGGCTGCTCCCTGAATGGCCCCATTGAAGGCCCCTCCGTGGGAGAACTCCGTGGAGAGAGTCCCGGAGCCCCGGGCAGCCGGGCCCCACCAGCCTGTCCGCTCACAGCGGACGCCATGTCCACGGGGAATGGGAGACGGACAGGCCACTGGGTGGCTGATGGGCCGGACTCGGGGCTAAACCCCTCCCCATGGAGGGGGGCGGCGTAGGACACCCCAGAACGCCCAGAGGTGGTGGCTGGCCACGGCAGGGGTCCCGGCCGGCTGGAGGGCACGGAGGTGGCCAAGCCCGGCCGGTGTAGCTCAGTGGTTGAGCATCCACCCAGGATCCAAGAGGCCGCTGTTCGCCTCCAATCAGGCCACATGCCGGGCTGTGGGCTCCATCCCCTGGGGGGGGGGGGGGGATGTGCAGGAGGCAGCCAATGGATGATGTTTGTCTCCCATCGATGTCTGTATCTCTCTATCCCCCTCTCTCCCCCCTTCCCCCTCTCTAAAAGAGCAATAAACACATTTTTTTAAAGAGGGTGGCAGAGAGAGCTGCTGGGACACCTACCCCTCACACTAGCCCTGGAGCAGGCCCTCGCCATGCGACACCCATTGGCCGCCCACTGGTGGCTCCTCCAGGCGCCTTTTCCAAAGGCACCTTTGTTCACGCCGCCCAGCCCAGTGCCCTGCTCTCCCCCGGGACCAGAGTCCTCAGAAAAGAGGAGCATCGCTCACAGCCAGCCCATCTCGCCTGAAAAGCCCCCGCGTGGGGAAATCTGAATGCCAAGGTCAACACAGGACCCACTGAGGCCCATGGGGGGAGGGTGGGGGTGGAGACAGACGGACTGAACCCCGAGGGCCGGACAGTCCCATGGAACAAGCAGTCTCACATCCACGTCTGTGAGGAGCAGGTCGGTCTTGCCACACAGATCCACGCTACCTTTGGTGCCCCAACGCTACCGACGACCATGTGTCACGTGGCAGACACGTGGAGGAGCGTGTGTCATGTGTGTCACGTGGCAGACACGTGGAGGAGCGTGTCACGTGGCAGACACGTGGAGGACCATGTCACGTGGCAGACACGTGGAGGAGCATGTGTCACATGGCAGACATGTGACATGGCTCTCAGTGGAGAACAAAGGTCCCCTTCTTTAAGGGACTCGGGACCCCGACAGCAGTTGTACCTTGGAAACCGTCCACAGGAGGCACTGCTCAGCGGGTACCTCTCCCCGGGGATTGGACATGCCCTAAGTGCCCCTTGACCCTCACAAACCCGCAGGTGGGGCCAGCAGAAGTGGCACTCAGGTTGGAGCCCGGCGCCAGGCCCCCGGCCAACACCAAACAGAGCAGAGGGGGCCCCACTGCCTCCGCAGCCTGAAGTTCACGGCCAGAGACGCAGAGACGCGCAGCCCCCTGGCCAGCAGTCGGCGAAGAGGCACGCGGTCTCCTGCTGAAGTGTGGGCACGTGCTCTCCGAGTGCCAGCCCACAGCCCTCTGCGTGTCTGCCCCTTTCCACACACTGGGCGCCCCGCCAGCTGCACGGCTGCCCCCTCCAGCCCGGGCCTTCCCAGGAGCCAAGAGCACCGGACCAGGAGGGGGCGGCACCCAGACCAGGAGGGGGCAGCACCCAGACCAGGAGGGGGCGGCACCCGACCAGGAGGGGCGGCACCCAGACCAGGAGGGGGCGGCACCCGACCACAGCTTTTTGCCAACGCACTTGTCCTGGGTTTGGGCAGCTCTGGACTCGCAGGGGGGAGGGGAAGGACGTGCTAGTCCCCGGGAGGAAGTGACCCCTGGTGTGGGGCAGGTACCCCCACACACACCCTGGCCACATGGAGGGGTGCCGAGGGGCTCAAAGAGAAGGACCCAGGTGTCGCTGGCAGCCCGGGCTGGCCCGGGGTGACCTGGTCTCCTGGAAAGTGGGTGCTGAAAGCATTTACACTGCATGTCACACTCACTCGGTCCCTAAAATCGGGGTGGGTGAGGCACCCCCCTCTCTTCACACTCCAAAGCGGGAGGGACCCGGAGCCCACGTCACCTGCCCGCTGGACAGAGGACAGCCTTCCTGGCGGGAACCCGGACCTGCCGGGGGTCCTGCTGCTGGTGACAGCTTGTGGAGCCCCAGCCCAGGCTCCCTCGGGGCCGCCCGCCGCCCCCGTACACATCCCGGCCACAACTCCCGGGGACGAGCCCTCGTCCACGTCCCCCTCCTGGGTGTCAGCAGGGGCTGCCCTTCGTTAGACACACTTCTCAGACGTGACAGTGTTTGCTCTCGGCCGGGACAGGAACCGAGCCCTCACACGGCTCACGCCTATTCACAGAGTCTCCCCACCGCGAGCTCGAAGGAATCCCACCAACCAAGCAACGTTCTGGTGCCAAACCATCACCACAGCCCTCCCGATGGCACCGGCTCCTCCAAAACCCTCACAGAAGCGGCGTACGGCACGTGTGTGCCCCGGGCCTGGCACAGAGACCGGCCTACGCCGGAGGCCCCTCGGTTACAGGCTGTGCGACCCTGGGTGGTGCCAGGTGACTTAGCCTCTGAGTTTGGCCCTCATGAGCGGCGGTGACCTCATTTGGCGGCCCCGGGAGGTTAGCCGGGGTGACCTGTTACCAATAACCAGCCCTCCCGCCCCAGCCTGGCTGTCCAGGCGAGGAGACTGAGGGCCCAGGTCACACGGCCGGCTGGGCCGTACCTGTCCCTGGCGTCTCTACAGAGCTGCTGGGGTCGGACACTGCCGCTGGCAGAGCCCTGGGTCCGGGGCCGCCCCAGCCTCTGCGTGTGCCCCCCCCCCACACGTGTGCTGTCCCGAGGGGCGGCCCCCGCTCCGCCACGCCGCCACGTGGGGGCACTCACCGGTGTAGACGAAGCGGCCGGGAGCGCCTTTGCAGAACTGCTTGGACTTGTAGGACAGGGTGACCTCCACGACGCCGGGAATGTGCCTCGGCGGGGTCTGGACGCGGATGGCGTGGGGTGTGATCAGCTGCAAAAACCACACGGCGGGCGGGCTTTCAGGGCGCGGCCCGGGAGGGGGGCCCTCGCCAGTCGGGCGTAATTACCAAAATGAGCAAAATGGGGCCGCTGTCTCGGAGCGCCCGCTCCTCGCTGTCGCCCGGAGAGGCGGGACCAGAGCTCTCTCAGGAAGAGGTCTGCAATCGGGCCCGGGTTTTAGTTTGCAGGAAAGGCCACAGGGCATCATTCATATGAAAATTGCCACCATATGTCCCCAGCAACCTGCTCTGGTGATGCAGGCCCCGGCTGTTCCAGGGTCGGGGGGGCCCTCTTAGGACAGGGCTGGAACCCCAGGGCTGGGCGGGGGTGTTCTGCACCTCCCCCACCCCCCACCGGGGACGTCAGGGAAAGGGGAATTTGCACTCGGGCGCTTGGGTCTATGCCATCCACCCCCTTCCCCCGGGGAAGAGCTCCCGCCGCGTCCCCATGGCCAGGCTCACCTCGCTCCACACCAGCATCGTGCCGAACACCACCTGCAGGCCGTCGAAGAAGTTGTCCCCGATGATGATGACGGTGGCCCCGCCCGTGGTCCAGCCCTCGCTGGGACTGATGGCCTTGATGCACGGAGTGGCTGCTCGCACAAGACAGAGAAGGCAGCCTCAGCGCGCGGCCGGCCACGCCGGCGCTCACCCCCCTCGGCCGCCCGGGCCCGCACACGGCAGGCAGGCGGGGAGGCGGGCCCTGCCCCCGGGCGCCAAGCGGAGGGCCACCGTACATCAGCGCGCCCATGTGTTTAAAGCAAACAGTTAAATGTTTTATAAAGCAGAGGCCAGGCCGCAGCCTGCGCGTGAGCAAGAAGGAAAGAAAAAAATAGCAAATTGCGTGTCAGGGCAAACACGACGATTACAAATGATTAGGCCGCGTGCATGCATGGCACGCCGATCCGTCTGCCCCGCCGTCCGGGTCTGGGCAGAGCCAATCAAAGGGCTGGAGGGGCTGGAGGGCCCGGCACCCCACTCCTCGGGAGCAGCTAATGGGGTTGGGCTTTCCGTCCGCGAACTTGGCCTTTCGGTTAAACTTCATTTTCCTCTGTCACTCCACAATGACCACTTTTCACTTTTCATCCGGGGGGGGGGGGGGGGGGGAGGGTTTCAAAGGCGCTCTATTAATACTTTTGTCAAAGGTACACGTTTTACGTCCAATATTGTTTGTCAACAGGAATCCCCGAGCCGCGGGCCTGACCTCTCTTTGTCTCCCAAGCCCTCGCATTTGCATGAGTTATTACCACGCGCTGCCGGCCTGGCCTGCGCTCAGTGGCCCTGCTGGAGGGAGGGGAGGGAGGGTGGTAGCGGGAGGGCAGGGGGGGAGAGAGGCCAGGGGGCAGGCAGGCAGGAGGCCCCGGGTGGAGGCCGGGCTGGCTGAAGGCTGCGGCCTCCTGGAGGCGGCTTTGTTCTGTTCTTTGATCAGCCCCTCGGCAAGGCGGTGGCAGACCTTGTCTCCTGCCTTTGATGGCCTTTGGTAGGCAGGCCCCATGCCAAGGAGGGGCTCCTTGGGCACGCTGGCTGCCCCTCCCTGCTCAGGGCACACACGTGTCACTGGCAGGGCCGCCCCTGACTAGCTGGTGCTGTCCTGGGACTCCAGGCCCACCCTCCCTCTCTCCCTCTCGCCCTCTCGCCCTCTGGTGCCCAAGGAAGAGCTGTGGAGGCCAGTGGGCTGGTGCAGGCGGCCCCCAGGACTTGCCAGGACTCCTGCCTGATGCCGTCCAGAGGGAGTAGGCGGCCCAGGCCCCCATCCTCCATCCACAGAGAGGAGGAGCCGCACCCCGCCCTGGGCCACGCCGGGGCCTGTCCCCTCTCCCGCCCAGCTTGCAGGGCGGGTGCAAAGACGAGCCGTGGATGGAGGAACCTCTGAGCACCTCTGTCCAAAAGGTATCACTAATCTTGGGGGACGGAGGGGGGCTCCCCGCAAGCCGCCGGTGCCTGATTGCTCCCTGGGCTGCAATCAGGCACCCAGGGCCCCCCAAGGCTACGGCAGGGCCTGATCCCACCGCTCATCTCATCGGGGCCCCCGTGCCGCGCGGCCCCCATCAGATAAATCATCTTTCCAGGCTCCGGGTCAGCCGCGGCCGCAGCCCTCCTAAGCGGGCGTTTTCCGGAAGCCTGCGCGGCAGCTCCCCGCCGGGTCATGGCGGCCCGCGGCAGACACCGTCTAGTTAATCACCATTAGCTATTGTTGTCGAGCAGCCCGCCGACATGCCACCTTCCTTTGTTTGCTCTAATGTCGGGCTGGCGGGGGTTATATTTGCTCATTCCGCCAGCAGCCCCCTCTGCCGCGGGAGCGCAGAGCACACACTGGGAGCCCGCCCTTAACTAGCGCTGTTGACTTCATGCTAATAAGTTCATACAAATTTTCATTTCTGAGGCTTCCGAATGACATTTGCTTTTCTTAATTGCATGGAGAGCATTTGAAAAGGATCAGCTCTCTAAAGACTGACAAGTCTCCTCCAAGGGGGTGACCTTCATCAGCACAGCCAATTATGGCAAATAATTCACACCAAAAAAAATTACAGTAAACAAATTTACTTTGGAGGTGAGAAAAGGAGGAGCAGGAGAAGGGAGGGGAAAAAAAAAAAAAAGGAAAAAACCTGGGCTGCGCGGAGCGCGCGCACGGGGACTGCTATCTGGCAGCTGCGCCCCGGACGGCACATCGCGGAATGCAACGCGCGGGGAGGCACCCGGCCTGGCCCGGCCCCCGCGCCGCCCACCGATAGCCATCTTCCTGCTGCCCGTGATTTGCATACATTTCAATGCACATATAGAGAGGGAACATGTGTTCAGTGGGGACCATGGCGAAATGAATTACACAGACGGCGTCGGAGATCTAATGATAGACGTGCACAATGCTCGCCGGCAGATGACGGAGCTGGCACGCCAGCTGAAGGTGCAGGAGAGGAGCGGGGCCCGGTGGGAGGGGGGGAGGGAGCCCCCCGGGGCCCCCATCTCTCTGCTGGGACCCCCATCTCTCTCTCCCGGGGCCCGTGTGGGAAGCGGTCCTGAAGGCACATCCTGGCCTGGGAGCCCTCCTGTGCCCGTGGCTGCCCGGCTCTGAGAGAGGAGGCGGGCGTGCCTCCCTGCGGATCCGACGTGTGCCACAGTGACCCATTTTTAACTCCGAGGAGCCTCTGGGCCTGCTCGCCAGAAGAGGCGCTGGCTAGGAGCACTCTTGGCCTTGGCCTTCCGCGTGCTCCACGGCCGGCCCCCACGTGGACCGGAGCGCCTGGGGGCGGGGTGTGCCCAGATTTCCAGGAACAAAAGTGAGGGAACTTGACAGCGGATGGCATGAGTGACCAGAACACTTAATTTTGCCTTTCCTTTCTTTTTCTTCCCTTTTTTTTTTTTTTGAGGGGGGGGGGGGTAGGGTGTCTCGCTACCACATCCAGTGTTCCGTGTGTCCTCAGCCTCCGTCCCGGTCCCCGCTAATCAGCCAGAGCGATACCCCCGCACCCTTCACCTCTCTCCACATTCACAATATTGAGGCACTCAAACAGGCCTAATCTCGCCTCGCGAAGACTCCTTTGTTCTGCCTGCTAAAATGTCTTGTAATTGTGCTCGGGATGTCCAGATGGCTGGCTGATACTCCAGCTGATAGGATTATACCTTTTACCTCTCCTAGGGCCATCTGTTCCCCTCCGCCCGAGAAAGCCCCGCCGCCTGGGCCCGGCCCTCCTTATTGCATAAACCTAACCGCATTACGGCGCTTGGCATGCAAATCGCCGCGCGCGGCCGGCCGGGCTGAGCTGTACGCGGGGCTGGAGCCCCTGACGGGGGACAAGTGACAGGAGAGAGAAGAGGGAGGCCGGCCTGCGTGCGGGAAGGCGGGCGGCCCGCCCCGCGCCCGCGTTCAATACTGTAAATACCCGGCCTCGCTCCCCGCGCGGGGGACGCGGTGGCAGGCGTCCACGGCGACAGCAGGGAGAATGCGCCTGCTTGGAAGCCGTCGGTGAGTGTGTACACACGGCCGGTGAATATGAGATGATTGGATAATGAGGTGTTAGCCGGGAGAGGCTGCGCACGGCAGCGCCTGCAGTTTGTGGGGTTACTTTCTCCTTCGAGCCTGTGGGGCGGCCTCGGAGCCGGCATCCCGCCCCCGCTCGGCGTCCCGGTCGGGTGGATGGAGGTCCCTGGGCCTTGGGACGAGGTGGCCGGACCATACAATGACCCCTAAGGGCCAGCTCTCCCCGGAAGGGACAGGATCACAGGGTGGGTCTCTCTTCCTCCGAGAGAGAGAGGGGGGGGGGGGCTGGCGTGCTCAGTGGGGCACTGGGGCCAGTGGACACCTGGCTGCTGGGGCCGGTTCCGGGAAGACCTAGCCCACGTGGCTCCTGGCACCTCTCTGCCCCTGACAACGAGGGGCCGCCCTCTGGGGTGAGACAGGTAGCTCGCTCTCCTTGCAAGAGAGGGGGACGTGGTTCGAACGTTGGGTTCAAAAAGGACTGAGACACAGGCATTTACAACAAAAGCAAATCCTGATCAACGCCGCATCTGCTAACGGCTTCTGATGAGTTGGGTTCCACCTCGAAGGGGCCCGCGCGTGGCCTTTGTTTTTCTAAACGCTGTGTTTTCTGCTCACGGTCAAATGCTCTTCTCACGCCACTTACAAAAACAAATACTTGTACTTCGCTCAGATCCTAACGGCTCATTAGAGGAGGCTGGTTTTGGACCCAGACGACAGCCCAGCACCAGAGGGCCGAGGGGCCTCCGGAGCCTATCGCGTGGCGAGCTGCGGCTCTCTGGGGAAGCGGGGACCGAGGCCGGGGACTCAGCCCTCTTAATTGTGAGCCTCATTAGTGCTGGTTGCTAGGCAAAACACACACCTACCTTCAGCGCACAGGAAGGAGATAAACAGTGCGTCACCGATGCTAATGACTGGGCGCCCAAGGCGACCTTTAATTATTATATTTTTGTTCTCTCACACCTCAGTCATTAACGGGGAAAACAAATGAGTTTATTTCTGTGGGCCACAGCAGACTCACACCCTGGCCTCAGTGCGTGGGTCTGAGTCACGCTTCGCCCGGATCATCTGCATGTGCTCCGTGCGTTTCCCTGGGATGTGTGTGCGCTGCCTCGCGTGTGGCTCCTGACCCGGAGGCCTCGGGAGGGAGGCTCTGCCCACAGCCCCGAGGCCTGACGGGCTCTTTGCTCCAAAGGGTTGGGCTGTGCTGTTTTCCTTACAAGTCACTTAAAGAAAACCTCACGTTACTCTCTCAACAGTTCACATTGGCCAAAAGGCTTCGGCCCACAGGCACGGCAGCACGTGAGTGAGGGGCGTGGCCAAGGCCACGGTGTCAGGGTTTCTGAGTTCTGGATCATTGCCCAAGAGTACCTGCCCCTGCCTGTCTCTCTTACTACAGTCAGTCTCTTTCAACAAGCAAAGCAAGAAGTCAAGTGGAAGTGTTTGGTACAAACACCTTTGGCTATTGTTTCTCACCTACTCCACCCTGCCCCTATGGGTAATCACCCTCCTCTGTTCATCCACCCATCATCCATCCATTCACCCATCCATCATCCATCCATCATCCACCCATCAATCCATCCATCCACCCATCAATCCATCCATCCATCCACCCATCTTCCATCCATTCACCCATCCATCCACCCATCATCCATCCATCTTCCAACCATCCATCCATCCACCATCCATCTTCCATCCATCCATCCACCTATCCAGGGACAAGGTATGGTCCTGGACTCCATCCTGAGCTGATGGGACCAGGATGTAACCACCCACACCAAAGCGTGCACCAAATCTGTGGGGATGACCTTCTGGATGGGGGCTGAGGATAAGCCAAAATAAAGCCAAATACTAAATTAAAACTCCAAGGAAAACTCTAAGCAAAAATAAATAAATAAATAAATAAATAAATAAAAAATTAAAAAGCTTAGAAACAAACCAACACAGTGAAGGCCGTGGTGGGTGAGGGGAGGGGAGAAGCCGAGCCCTCTTTAAGGGCAAAGGAGAGAGGGAGGGGCCGGGCCACTCTGGGCAACACCAGGCCCGGCCGCGCATGATGGGGGAGGCCTGACCAGCCGGGGGTGGGGATTTGGGGACAGGAACTCAGCATGAACCAACAGAAAGGATGGTGCAAAGGAAAAGAAGCATTGCAAATAAAAAGAGACATGTAACATGTGCCTACCATTTTCCAGATAAGAAGGGGCCGTACCTTCTGACGGGTCGAGGCGGCGCGCACGCCGCCCGTGTTTGGAGTTGTTGTGCACAAACATGTTGTCGGACACGGCCAGCACGTGGCCGTCCACGTTGACGGTGGTCGACACAACAACCTGCGGAGAGGAAGGAGATTTGAAACGGGAGCCAATGAGGACGGCGCCGCCCGCATCGGCGACCGGAAGCCTCAGCCCGGGCTGCCCGGGCAGGCCTCCAGGCCCAGGGGCGGTCACGGCTCCTTTTGGCGGACGGGGGTGGGCGGGCGGTTTGGTTTTGTTTGGTTTGGTTTTGCCTCGAGATTGAGGCTCTTGAAAACCTGCTCCCCTAATTACAGCTTAATCTCCTATTATGCTAACAAGTGAATTCAATTCGGAGGAATATTCTTCTAGCCATTAGCTTTGGAAACACCCCTCTGGCCACTCATTTTAAAGCTGCTGTTTTGATTGATCTGCGCCCATATTGATTGGGTAGTTTATCTAATTAAAATTAGTTCACTCGGGACAGGCCTCCTTGACGAGGGCTGAGGATTCGGTTGCCAAAAAGGGCTTCTGACATCAAGCGTGGTCCTACTGCCTGCCCGAATCCTCCCCGCAAACGCGGGGGCCAGTGTCACAATCACAGGGCTCATGTCTGCGTCGGAAAAGGCTGAGGTGAACAGGAAGAGGGAGCGTGTCCTCCGCCCAGGGGCAGGATCCTTTCTCGAGTACCTGGCGAGGATGGCCAGGACCCCCCCGGCCTGCCCAGCAGTGTCCTCTCGTTGGGCTGAGAGATTCCTGTCTTGACCCAGGCCAGAGGATGGCCGGGGGGGGACAGGGAAAGGCCTCCTGCCCTCAGAGGAAGTGAAAAGGGAACTCTTGTGGCGTGGGGGGTGGGGGGGCAGAGGGCCTTCCCAGGTGCCCGGGGACCAGCATCCCAGAACGGCCCTCAAGGTGGGTCTGTGTGGCCCGTTATGTCCAGAGAAGCTGGGGCGGCAAAGACGGGCCCCGGTGCAGTCTGGGGATGGTGCCCGGCAGCAGGACTCCTAGGGCTGGGGCCTGGGTTTGGGGGGCAAGAAGCCTGGCTCTTCACCACGTGTGGGCAGCGCTGGGGGCCAGCACCACCCGGAGGGCCACACCCGCCGGAGCTCCGGGCTGGAGCAGCTGAGCAGGGAAGCAGAGGGGTTGGCGCCCACGTCCGCCTTCCCCGCACACGCATCAGAGCGCGCCCATGACGGCGGGGAGAAGCCGAATCTACCGTGGCCCCGAGTCAATCAATGTATCAGCATCGGTTCCTCTGACGGAGCCAAGACCACCCACGGCAAGACTTTGCTAATGAGGGGAGCGGGGGGAGGGGTACCTGGGGCATATGGAAATTCTCTGTACGCTTGTGAAATTTTCTATAGGCCTGAAACTGCTCTTAAAAAAAAAAAAAAAAAAAAAAAAAAAAACTAGGGAAAAACTGATTGAAAAAATCATGTGTAAGGGTGAAAACAAGGCCAAAGCTACATACCTACACACAAATGCATGGTGAGCAACAGCTTCTATAAAGCTCTCCGGCCCCACAAGGAGACTGAAGCGGGGCAGGGAGCACTGTACCCCAAAGCTCCCTCCCTGGGGCGCTCTCCCTGGCAATTCCCTCCCCTTGGTATCCCCAAGGCTGCGGGAGTCTCCCCAATATCAGGCCCCTCTGAGCCGTGAAAGGTGCTCCCCACCATCCCTGTCCCCAGGCCCAGGGTCAGCTCTCTCAGTGTCTTCTCTGCTGCCCAGAGGGCGGCGCCCTGCACTGTCCAGGTAGAGAGGAGTCCGGCACTCGCTAGGCCACCTCCTCGGCCTGTCTGCCAGGCCACGCCCCCACACATCACAGGGGGAGGGTGCAAAGACACCCAACCACCACTGAGACGCAGCCCTGACCCTTTTAAAGTGACCAGACCTGGCGTGTGAAAGACACAAGCAAATGAAGGCACCGGGCTGGCTGCCAACCACATACAGGTCCGTCCGCTCGGGAGAGAGCAGTTCGGCAGAGCGAGCAGACAAGCGGGGCTCGTGTCCCGGCCTGGGCCCAGCCCGCGCTCCTCCAGGGCGGTGCGGGGGGTGGTGAGACCGGGTGGAAATACTGCGTGAGCCTGGCCTACTGACGAGTCCAGTTAAACCCCCGCAAGGCAGGGAGATCAGCCAGAGAGAGAGAGGAAGTGGCTGCACCTGGGCCGGGGCTGCCTGCGGGGCGCTGCGGGCTCAGGAGTGAGCTCCGCTCTGCTCAGAGGGATCAGGAGCACCTGCAGGGTCTTGGGCAAGGCCAACGGAGGCGGGGCCCGCTATTGGCAAGAGACACTGTCTCAGCTCCGGAGCCTGGCTGGGTGAGCCCCAGCTCCCTTCTCTGATTGGCTGGTTGGCTGTGTGGATGGGTGTCACATGTGCCTCTGATTGGCTGGTTGGCTGTGGGTGTCATGTGTCTCTGATTGGCTGGTTGGCTGTAAGGACAGGTGTCACATTTTGCTAACATGCTAGCGCATCAGCTAAGTTTCCAAAAAACACCGTGAGCCATTTGATGGTGAACTCATCCAAGCTAGTAGACCTTTGTGGTGGCTGTCAAATTCTTCCCTGATTGGTCTAGGGACCAGCAGTGTGTATGTGGGGGGAAGAGGGGGGGTGGCCCAGGCCAGAGACTTTTTACCACTAAAATTAGCAAAACTCCTCACCCTGAAGGCACCTCCTAATCCTCCACAAACAAAGGCAAGAGAACGGGGGGCCTGGCTCATCATTTACGCCCGAAGGCACCCAGCTCTGCCCTTCTGTCTTGGGGTGCAGTCCTCAGAGCAAACCGGGGGGTGAGCAGTGGGCCCAGGAGCCGGGCAGGAACCGGGCAAGGAGCTGAGGTGGAGGCCAGCACAAAGCAGGCCTCGGGAGGGGAGCCGGGCCTGGCAGCGGGCCGGAGTGTGAGGGGCCAGCAGCCCGCAGGTGGGGAGGGCAGGTTTTGAGTAGACCCCTCCCCCCCAGGAAAAAAGTCAACCGACCAATGGATCCCTAAAAGGCCTCTGGCACCACTGGAGCATGAACAGCCACGTGCCATAGAGAAACGGGCTGATTTAGATGCTAATGTTAAGAGAACTCCATGTGAAAAAATTAAAAACCAGTCCCTTTCAATCACACCCCTGAGATTCCCCATGGCTGCATGCAAGCAGGACCCCAACTTAATGCACAGCTCTGGCAGCTGACGCCTGGTCCTCAGAGCACAAACACGGGTCATGTCTGCAGTGCCTCATGGGCCATGAGCGGGTGGGTGGATGGATGGCTGGATGGATGCAATGCATCTGGCGTCCTGAAGACGCCGATCGTGTTTAAAGCGTTTGACTTAAGGGCTTTGGTTTACTCCCATGCCCTTGAGAACTAACGATGATCGTTTTCAGAACAGCTGCAACATCAGAGAATTCAAACTTCGCGGGTCTGGGACGAGGGTGTACCTGGAATCTCCGCATATCTCGAGGGTTGCCTGCATTCTTCAAACAGTTCTGATTGCACTTGAGGAAAAACTTTAGAAAGAATCTACAAAAATACAAAAACAAAAAAAAAGTAATTGTTAGGGTTATCAGACACCAGACGAACGCCTTTCGAAGACACTCTCGCACGGGGCATGGTGGGGGCTGCCCCACACCCGCCAGCTCGCTGCCCTGCTAACGGCCAGCGTGGACGGTCTTCACCTGAAAGCAGTGACTTCCGTTGGTCTGGACAGGATGCGTTTCCACGTTTTAGAACCACCGTGACTTGCACTGGGGGCCGTCTCTCGCCTAGATCTTCGCACCGGCGGCCATGACCCGTTAGGGCCCCGCCCAACCCAGAGGGACCAGCAGTGTCAGCCAATGGAACCCCGGACGCCTGGTCACACTGGAGTTTTGGACAAACAGCAGGGCCTTTGGGCGAGATGCGCGATGGGACATGCCCATCCTGAAAAGTTATTCACTGTGCCTCTGAAATTCAAATTTCCCTGGACCTGCCTCTCTCCGGCGGCCCCAACCCCAGAAGACATCACCAGCTACACCACGTGTCAAACACAAGGCCCGCGGGCCAAATCCAGCCCGCCAGGCCTTGCAATGGGGCCTGCACCGCGCTGTCATCACTGCACTCCGCTGTCAGTTTATGACATTGTCAGTTTATGACTGTTCAGTAAACCATTCGGCCCGCGATTTAGGCTGGATTTTAGATTTTGGCCCCTTCTCTGATTGAGTTCAACACCCCTAAGCTACACAATCACACTTTTCAAGATGCTTTTTGACCAGCACCCAAGGACAGGATTATTGACGAGAGAGAGAGAGAGAGAGAGAGAGAGAGAGAGAAACATTGATGTGAGAGCCGACCGGGATCAAACCCTTAACCCTAAGGTATGTGCGCTGACCAGAAATTCCACCCACAACGTTTCGTGTACCGATGACACTCCAACCAACTGAGCCATAACGACCAAGGCCAAGATTAAGGTGACCAGACATCCTGCTTTTGGCGGGACAGTCCCGATTTTTAACAATTTGTCCCGTGTCCTGCAGCATTTAAAAAAAAAAAAGTCCCAATTTAATCGGGACTTTTTAAAAAACGCCTCGGGATGCGGGACAAATTGTTAAAAATCGGGACATCCGGTCACCTTAGCCAAGATGCATGTTTAAGCTTACAAGAGGTACAACTCTATTTTTTTTTTTTAAGAGGTACAACTCTTAATAAAGAGAACAACTGGGGGTGTTGTCCTGGGGTGACCATGACGTCTGAGAAGGGCCTACATGTGTCTTTAAGGGAGTCATCAACGACCCTCAACAGGACAGTGACGGGGGTGGGGTGGGAGGGACGCTATCTGGGGCCAGCCCCAGCTCATTAGCTCCCACCGAGCCTCCCCTCGCGTGGAGAGGCGGGAAGACGCGGTCCTGACAGCGCGCTGAGCTGCCGTGACAGCAGCATCATCATGTCATCCTCCCCATCCCTCCGTGCCGCTCGTGACAGGCGCGGGTGCTCTGGCTCACAGCACAGGCAGGGGGGCCTGGCTGCGGCCCCGGCCCCGGGGCAGCGGGGCTGGTGCCTGAGCCCCCGGCCTCACCTGGAGGCGGCCACGGCCAGGGCGCTCTCTCTCCGGGAGTCCGAGCGTCCCGTCCACCATGGCGGCACCTGCACCTTCTCTCGCTGCTCTCCAAAGACCGCCCGCCTTACATTCCTGGAAGGTTCCCCATGGCTTCCCTGAACCAACCTGAGGCTCACGGCTCCTGGCAGGCACGCGTCACACCCCAAAAAGAGAAGCCTCCACAGACCGCGGTCCGGGCCCCGCGGACCCTGGACGCCGCTCCCTCCGTCCCAGCAGAAGCTCCAGCGGATGGCGGCGGGAGAGTGGAGACCGCTTAATTAAACGTCCTTACATGTCGCCATTTTAGGCCGGAATTTACATCTTTTATTAACTCACCTCACCTCCACGGCGGCGCGCGGAGCCTCGGAGCACCATCTGCCACCGGCCCCGCCACCAGCCACTTGAAATTCCACCCACCCGTTCCCCCTAACGGCCCCGCAATTAGGCGCCACGCGCGGCGGCGAGGTAAATTGGGCGCACCTGCGGCCGCCCCGCACTTGAACTGCATCCGACGGGGCCTAACAAGGTGAGGGTGGCACCGAGTTATCGTCCTCGCAGGCAATTAGGTTTCCACTTCGGGGACGGCCGCGCGGGGCAATTATGCCGCCCATTACCAGCCGGCTAATCTCCGAGCAGGCGCCCGCCGCCTCCGAGGAGAGGACGGGCGGCTGGTCCCGCGGAGACGGCTCCGGGGGCGCCTTCTGTGCGGGGAGAGACGCCCCCTCCTGAGGAGCCGCTCCTGTTCCTCCCAGTCCTTCCCGCCCGGTCACCCCAGGCCTCCGAGGGGCTTCAAGGTCGCCTGGCCAGCCTCTGCCTCGCCCGGCACAAGGACCAGCGGGGCCTCCGCCGTCCTCGGTGCAGAAAGAGCCCGCGTCGGGCGCTGGGTACCCTCTGGGATAGACTCCCTCCGGGCAGGTGCGCTCACTCACACTGCACTTAGCAGGGACCTGGGAGAGGTCTGGAGTGTGTTGCCCTGGGAAGCAGGGTCCCCCGAAGGTTGCGGGTCCAGGGGGCACACGCCCAGTGGAGGAGACCATGCGCAGGGACAGACAGAGGCAGCGTGGGCAGGAGGTGGGGAGCCCATGCCCACGTGTGACCCTCGTCTGGGTAACAACGAACTCAGGGGTTCAGCCGAGCCTCCGGGAGGCGGATGGCCCAGGCTGGCTGGCCCGCTGACCGCAGGCCCGGCACACAGGTGTGTCCGAGCACACGGACCAGCAGTGCCCAGTGAGACTCCCTGGGACCATGTTTGGGGAGGGCAGTGAGGACACCGAAGGCCCGAGGGTAATTCTCTCTCTTTCCTCAGTGACCCTTCCATGGGCTTTTTTTTTCCCTAAGAAGCATCCCTTTCCCTATCTCCCTTCCCGAGGCCGGGACACAAAGGGCTTAATCCTCTGGTGAAGAAAGGGGGAGTCTCTGCCCTGTCAGAAAATCTTTGGCGTCCGCACCGACAAACTCCATCAGGGCTCAGCGCGGGCGGGTGGGCGGCTCGGTGCCGGGTGGTAAACGCCCGGACCTGTCATTAGGACATTACGCCTAATTGTGTGCAGTGTGTTTCCTGTGGCCGCCGCTGGCCCGTCGTCAGAATGAGCATTATGTACACTAATTCCCTGACCCCGGCTTTATTTCCCTGCAGAGCCGTCATCTTTCACAGTAGGCACCGGAGTAAATCAAGCTTGAAATATGGGCTTTATTTACTCGTTTCTCCCCGGCCGGCGGGAGGCGGCCGCGGCGGCCACAGGAACCGGCCCGCTCCGTCCCGGGAAGGAGGTCCTCCTGGGCGCGGCGAGAAGGCGGGACAGTGTGATGTCAGGCGCCCGGACCCCAGCTTCCCGCTCCTGGGCGTCGGGAGGAGGGGAGGATGCACCTGGGTGACTTAAAAATGGGATCCCGACCTACACTGGTTTGGCTCAGTGGATAGAGCGTAGGCCTGCGGACTGAAAGGTCCCAGGTTCGATTCCGGTCAAGGCCATGTGCCTTGGTTGGGGGCACATCCCCAGTAGGAGGTGTGCAGGAGGCAGCTGATTGATGGTTCTCTCTCATCGATGTTTCTAACTCTCTATGCCTCTCTCTTCCTCTCTGTGAAAAATCAATAAAATATATATTTTTTTAAAAAGTGGGATCCCGATGGTAACTGTTTCAGAATGCGCTCGGACAACGCCCAAGAGGAGCTGCACTGTGGAACCCGGGGCCCACACCGGCCGTGGGCTGGGGCGTCGGAAGTGGGGCCGCGGTAGCCACCCCACCCCTCAGGGGGACCTCCCCCCCCCCCGCCGCCAGAACTAACCCGGAAGCTGGCTCCCCTCTCTGTGTGTTTAAGCCGTGAATGAGTTCATTTATATTTACTTTTATGAAGCTGATTAACCAGAGCCTCTCTGCCTGATGAAAATCATTTTAATTGTGGCGCGAGGCTCCTGTGTAATATCCATTACGCCGTGAACTGCTTAAATTCTACATGGGCATTGTGCAAATTGGCCCTCTGCGCGCGCGCCGGCAATTAGGGCCGCGCGGCGCCCCCGCACGCCGCCCCACAACTTCGTGGCGTGGCGCGCGCAGGACGCTCGGAAACAAAGGAGGCCGTTTAATTGTAATTTAATGGAATATCAAGGAGTCCGCGGCATTCGACGCTGGCAACCGAGAGCAGGAGAGGAAAAATTAACTGCAATTACGTTTGATTAAAGCCATCCTTCTCAATAATCAGTGGTCCTGACAGGCCACGGGGCTCTCGTGGGGTCCGCGATGGCGAAAGGTGTTGAGCAATATTAGGGCCAATAAAGGGGATATTAGCATAGCTAATTACAGCCCCGCAGAACCCGGAAGGGGGCCTCTGTGTATTGTAATGTGCGGAGTAATTGGCCCGGGCCGTTATCAATTACGTAAGGAATGAATTCGGTTTGTCAGAGAGAAGTGAGGACACGCGTGGCGGCGGACACCGCGCCCCTCCCGCCGGGCCGGCTCCCTGGCGGAGAAGGACGCGCCCACGTCCGGCAAACGCCGCGCTTCCCGGCGGCTGGATCGCGGACAGAGGCACGCGGCCGGCGCGCGGTGGGTGACGGATACCGCCCGCCCCGGGACGGCTGCTGTTCACCCAGCGGAAGTCACCCGTCACGTCATCACGCCGCCTTCCCCCCTGGCCGGAGGAGAGAGAGATAGGCTCCTCAGAAAGGCTGAGCGGGGGCGCGCGGCAACCCCCCTCGGTGGCCTCTGCCATGTGGGATCGCTCGATGAAAATCACCTGCTCTCCGCATCTCAGGAACCCTTTGGGTGGGGATCATTTCTCTTAAAAAAAAAAAAAAAAAAAAAAAAAAAAAGTCTTTTTATTGGTTTCAGTGCGAGGAGGGGAAAGGGAGAGAGCGAGAGAAACATCAATGATGAGAGAGAATCGCGGATCGGCTGCCTCCTGCACGCCCCCTACTGGGGATCGAGCCTGCAATCCAGGTGCCAGGATGTGCCCTTGACCGGAATCCAACCTGGGACCCTTCGGTCCACAGGCTGATGCTCTATCCACTGAGCCAAACCGGCGAGGGCATGTTCTCAATGTTTACTTGGTACGTTCTAGTCTGTTCCGGTGCTTGAAGACGTGAGTGGCAGCGTGCTGGCAAGGCGGGGCCCTGAGGGGTCCCGGGAAGACGGGAGCGGGCACTCCCAGCGGCCACCTTCGCAGAGGTTAAGTGCCACCTGAAGAAGGGGCCCAGGCCCCCCCCCCCCCAACACCACCCGCCTGAACGCCAGCCTCAGGCCTGGCAGCTGGCCTCCTCTTCGGGGCCTCCATGACGGGAAATCTGGGAGTCCGGGCCGAGAACCAGAAGCAGCGGCGTCTTTAACGGGGGACGGCTCCCGTGCCCGTCACAAGGCAGAGCCCTCAACGAGCAGCCAACGAACGCGGCGACGGACGGGCCTCAGTGTGGTCAATCAGAGCCCCCGGCGCCTGCGTGCGGGCCATGGCGCCGGCAGCCTGCAGAGGTCCCCGCAGACTGGAGAGACCCCGTCCCAGATCCAGTGCCCCCGCCCGCCCACACACACCCCGTCCCAGCTCCTGAATCTGGGACTTCCTAGTAATGAGCAGGGACTTGGAGGAAGAGAGTGTGTTAATGCCTAATCGCCCTCAAAAGGAAGTGTGAGCGTGGAAGACCAACCAGAAGAAGCAGGTGTAGACGTCACCGCCTGGGCCAGGGGTTGGGGAGGGGGCCGGGGCAGCCACGCTTCGTGGGCTCACCTTTTGGGGGACAGAACCGCCCGGAAGTAGATGGCGGGGAAGTTGTAACCACCTTGTGAAGGCATCCAACCCCACACCGAGCTGGTCACGCGGATGTGGTTCCTTTGTAGCAATGTCCCCCTGGCTCCGGTCCTAGCCCAGAGGCAGAGTCCCTGTCCCGCCCCTCCCCCAGGAGAGAGGGGCAGGGAGACGGCCCCGGGATACTCCTGGGGTGTCTGGGCCGCAGCCCTGACCGCCGTGGGGCTGTGCTCCGGGAAGGAAACGGTTAAAGCGTCGAAGGGGAAGACCAGCCTTCCAGAGACTTTTCTCCGGCTGATAAGAGAGTGGCCGGTGGAGTGCTTCCTCGAAGTCCCCGCTAATTACTGGGAAGTCCCTGAAAGCGGCCGCAGCTGCGGTGCGGGCACGCCGGCCATCAGCCGCTGCCGTATTGATTACTGAGCAATCCTAGCCGATGGGGCGGGGGGCCGGGAGACAGGCTCCCTGCACAGACCCTGTAATGAGCAGTTGCTACACAAGGACTACATTCTGCTGACATCAGATCTGCGCTCCGAGATAGGACACAGGTCAATACGGATCGGATTTCCAAAATGCGAGGGTCTTAATGTCAGGCCTCTCTCTCTCTCTCTCTCTCCCCCCGTCTCCCACTCCGGCCATTAGCTGCACCCGGGGCTCACGTGCCCCGATGCCAGACGGGAGGGAAGTCTGCCCCATTAGTCTGATTTATTCTTCAAATATGCCATGACAAATTGCTTTAACACCAGACTTATTAAATTCTCGTACATTTCAAGTTATGAGTCTCATATACCGGGGCCTGCGTGACGTCATCACGCAGGGGGCAGGGGGTGACGGGACTGGGTTTTACAGCTGCGCCCAGTGGACCCCCTCCCCGGGAGAGAGAGCCGAGCGGCCCGGCTCCCCACGGCGGGACCCCGGGCCCCGTGGGCGCCGCCCCCCACCGTCACGCACGCAGTCCGGCCTGCGGATGCAGACGCCGGAGGCCTGGGAAATGCCCGCGGCGGGACTCGCGGGCGGCGCGGCTGGCCTTTGTCTGCGGGGAAGCGGGGCGGCCGCGGCGCGGGTCTCCGGTGGACCGGAGCTATTTCGCTGCCCCTCCGCCGGAGTAGCCACACCGCATTAACAATATTTGTACTACAATCGCCCAGGGACCCACTTCCCAGATTCTATCACTTCTTTATCTCCTGACAAACACCTCGCTATCGAACATTATTAGGTTTAGAGAATTAACCCTTCCCAGCCCGGAGCCACGCCAGGCTCCCCCGCCGGCCCTCCGAAGGGCCTTATCGCCGAGCCCGGGGCCGTAATGGTTTCTCTTTTCATCACTGTCTCCAGCCGCGGCTGTCAAGAGGCTCTCATAGATACCGCGATCTTGTTCTTTCCGCGATGGTTCTCATTAAAACGGTGCCAAGGAGATCTGATGGGATTTAATAGCTTCCCGGGCCGGTCCCCGCCAGCCCCCGCCACGCACGGAGCCCCGCCGAGCCCTCCGGTTGGGGGAATTTGTATGACTCGCATTCAACTTTTCCGGGGGTTTTGAATGCCTTCCGATCGCGGGAAGCCCGGGTAGGCCCTGGCAAAGCCGCCGCCTGCCGCCCAGCTCCGCCCGCCGCCCGCAGCCCGCAGCCCGCAGCCCGCAGCCGCCCGCCGCCCCGGTGCGCTGTCAGGATCCCCGTTCGTGTTCTCCGGAACGGCCCCGATGCGCGCGATAGTGCTGATAAGGTTATCTGTGTAAAAAGAAGTCAACTGCACAACACAGCAGCGCCCTGACGGGCCGTGTTTACACCGGGGCTCCCGTTTCAAGTGCCTGTCTCCCCGCCCGCCCGCCCCCCTCACCTGTTTCCCCGCTTGCAGCGGGCGCCGCGGCCCTGCCACCACTCCCCCGCAGATCATTCGCGCTGTCAATCAGCCCGCATTTTGTCTTTCGCGGCGGGCTCATTAAACCGCTCCCTCGCTCCCTCCGGACACGGCTCCTCTATTTGCCAGCTCTGATCATGAAGCTCCTACTTAAGAAAAATGCCAGCATCACTTGGCTCACGGCAGGTGCCCCCGTGACTTGTTGCCAGCTCCGGGGGGCGGGGGGCGGGGGTGCTTTCGGAGACTTTTCGCACAGAGATTGCATACCTTTGCTTCTCCGAATTTCGGGGGTGGGGGGGCAGACCTCTCCCGATCCCCCCCCACACACACACACACGCGTGCACACGATTTTAGGAACGTGAACCGGCCACGCTCTCCCAGCTGTTCTGACTTCTGTGGGCAACCGAGATCGTTCCCAAAACCAACGGGGCTTTGTGTGTGTGTGGTTTTTCTCCCCGCTTCTTTATCCCACCCCCACCCCCACCCCCATTTCCAAACGGAAAAGATCTTTTCTTGCTCAGAGGCACGGCTTCTTCGAGCACGCCCCCTCGCTTCACAAGCAATGATCGTCTTTGTGGGTTGAATGATTAATAAAATAATAATAATAATAATAATAATAATAAAACATCCCATGTTACATCAGGCCCGCCCTCCCACGGAGGACACCGGCGTCGAACCCGCCGACGTCCCCTCTCGCTCGCCTTTCAGGCCCTGATTAAAAACTTATTAAAACATTATAAATGATAAATGGGGGCCCGGCTCGGAGTGGCAATTATTAGTTTTAATGCAGGTAATGCCGCTTAATGAGGGGGCACATGTGTGCGGAGCCCTGACTTCATTACTCCTGCGTGTCAACAAATACAAGAGAAATGTGTGTCCGGGTCATCCGTTACCCGCGACGGCCCCGGCCCCGCCCGGCCGCCCGTGCCGATGAGCCGGGGCCATAAATTACTCCCTCTCCGCGGCTCGCCGGGGCGGGCCCGGGGGGTGCGGATTCCGCGTGGGAGGGTCCCTCCGAGCGGCTCTTCCGGAGCCTCCTGCGCCCGGGGTGCCTGCCTCCCCGGGAGGGCGGCCGGTCCTCATTGTCTCGGCTCAGACACACACTCTCCCCGCCTCTGGGGCTGGGCCTGGGCCGCTCTCCTTGCTGGTTCTGCAGGGTTCACAGGGGAGCCGGGCTGTGATGCGTGTGAACACGGTTTTCCTAAATATTCCCGTGTTCCTCTCTGCATGCCCATCTTCCTGAGTACCGGAAGGGGGGGGGGCGGGGACAGAAAGAGTGCACACGGTCCCCCTGTGCGGGAGGCGCCCTCATGCTGGGAGCACAGCCCAGGAAAACCAGTCCACGCCTGCTGCAGAGGAGATGGAGGGAGGCCCGGGGAGGGGGGGGGGGCTGCATGGGGATGGCTGCATCCAGGGCGCCCAGTGTGGGGGCCCCAGGGCCTCCTCCTCCACCCACAGAGAGGCCCCACCTAGGACCCCCTCCCGGGCCTGCGCACAGCCCACAGCCGGGGGGAGGGGGGGCGGGCGTCTCGGCCCAACTTGGCACGCCACCTCCTCCTTGTTCTCCGTGTTTGCGACCAGCCGCGGGAGCCAGGCCGATCCCCGCTCTCCGTTTGAAGAGGACTCGGGACTATTTGCATCATTTTATCGCTAATGTATAATATATGGCTCTAAAGTGAGCCCGAGCACTGCCTTGTTACGGAGCGTAAAGAAGTGAGGGCAATAAAGACACATTAGTCCTCTGAAGCACGGCGGCTGTGATGCAGGCAGGAGAGGTTGCTGCTCCCAGTTAAGAGGCAACCTTTCTGCCTGACTAAGACAATGGAAGAGTAAAGAAAATGTCAAATCAAGAAAAGCTGGATTTAGAGATGAGGCGGCCTGGGATGACGCCGGTGCCATATTTTGCGAGACTATAATGCTGTTGGCAGCAAAGATCCGTGTTTCTGATTCATCTCGGGCCGCATGGCAAAGCTTTGTCAGTCTGTGCAAGGTATAAATAATTCAGGGTGAGAGATGGCAATTACAGGGCCCTGCACAACCAAAATGAATATTTTATGAGGACTAAAACTGCTCTGGAATGAATCATACACATGGAGTCGCACACACATGGCGAGTGGGCTCGCACATGCCAGCCCCAAGGAGAGAGGAGCAGGGGCCCCTGCCCCCGGCCGGGGTCGGGGTGGGGTGGGGGTGGGGGGCAAGGAGCCGGCCAGCGGCAACAGCATGCCCCAAGCCGCCGCCAGCCAGGCACCCCGCACTCCTGATGGAGGCCCCATGCCTGGAGAACGGCCCTCGGGGGCACAGAGGCCACGCAGAATCTCGTCTCATAGTGGTACGCCCTGCAAGTTTGCTTTTCAGTGCATCCTTCCCAACCAGCCTCGGCCTCTGCTTCCCGTTCCGGTGGCTCAAGCTGCTGATCAGTGTGAGCCCCGTGCTGCTGGGGGCAGGGGGGGGGGGGGAGCAATGCTCTGAGTCCGTGAAATTGGGGGGCTGAGGGGAGGAGGGGCCATGGGAGCCTCGCACATGTCACACACACACACACACACACACACACACACACACACACACACCTGGCGTGATTTCTCACTTTCCTTCCAAACAGAAGCATGCTCAAGGCTCTTCCCCCGTCTCTGGGCCCGAATCTGAC
Organism: Pipistrellus hanaki; assembly: GCF_964339955.1. Taxonomy (NCBI): domain Eukaryota; kingdom Metazoa; phylum Chordata; class Mammalia; order Chiroptera; family Vespertilionidae; genus Pipistrellus; species Pipistrellus hanaki. Next base: position 51,237,374 of record NC_140516.1, on the reverse strand, counting down.
TTCCAGGGCCCGGCCCAGCCCAGCCGGCCGGCCGGAGGGCGGGACAGTGGCTGCGTCTGTCCGAACTCCCAGGAAAGAGCTGCTCTCCTCCCTCGGAGCGGCGGACGCGGCTGAGAAAGGTAGGATTATGCCAGAGAGGTTTTTGTAAAGGCTGAAAGGACGGTTTCATCTGTTACATTTCCTCCAAAGAGCGCTCCGGGCGAATCGCGGGAACAAACAACAACATTGTTCGAGGGGCCGCGGGGCCAGGCCCGCTGGTGAATGGCCATTGTGTCTGTCCAGCCACTGATACCTGGGCCTTTGTGGCGGAAAGCAGGCCGGGGGCCGTGACATCAGCGCAGCACAAGCGTCCCTCTGTGCGGGCCCCGGCGGGGGCCCGGCCGTGGTGGGAACCGGCACCCGATCCCTCCGAGAGGGCTCCTTTAAGCCCGGCGCCGGCGCATTGTTTATGAAAACAAGGCTATTAGGTATATTAATAATTTGATAAATAGGGATTGGCCCTTAATTATTCATGAGGAACATTTGGCAACAGTAAAATTATATTCGCAGAACAGGTTTATACACCAGCTAATTATAAATTAAGTATGCAAGAGAAAATTGCTAACCTTGGAATTAAAATATTTTATGATTCTGCAATTACCAAAAAAAAAAAAAAAAGTGGAGAATTATCAAAACCCCAGCGTGCGCTGCGTACACGGGACTCTACAGATGGCACGGGGTGGGCCGGGGGAGTGACGACAGGGAAAATGGGCCAGAAGCGTGCCCCTTTACCCCCCTCCCCTCCCCCCCAGCAGCCCGGGGGGAGGGGGCAGGGCCTCCAGAGGACAGAACTTTCCCGGGGGATACCTGACAGAACCAGCACCATCCCCTCCGCCAAGGCGGCCAGCATCCTCCGATAGCTCCCATCTGCTCTTGGCGACGGTCACGGCCCGTCACCTCCGCTGGCCGGCCAGCCCTGGCCCATGGCAGCCAGCCTGTTCCCATCGCCGTGTCTGGGGCCCACAAGGAAGCCCGCAACCCCCTCCGCGCCCTCCCCAGCCTCCCTGCGGGGTCGGGGTGCACTCTGAGCTTGGGGTCCACAGGGCAAAGGTTGGTGCTGGTGACAGAGAGGCGCGCAGTGCCACTCCTGCCCGCTAGAGGGCTTCTCCCGCAGCGTGGAGGGGGAGCAGGCAGTCATGGGGGGCCACCAGGACTCCGCTCCCTCTGCAAACCTGGGTGTCCCACCTCCCTCTCTGCTCCTCTGCCCTCAGGCTTCCTGGTCGGGGGCTCTCTCCACACCCGCTCACGACCTCCGCGGCCCCCGCAGCGGGATGGGCAGCAGCCCAGGCCCGGGAGTGCCACCTGCATCCTCCTTCCGTCACGTGGCCGGGGAAGCTGGGCGAGGCCTCCGCTCGGTGCTCAGGGCCTAGGCGCCCTCAGCCTCCCCGTGGGCTGGCGTTAGAGGGACGGAGGGCAGCCACCAGGGGGAATGATGTGCCGACTATCCTGATTAAAGACAAGTAACCGGCTGCGTCCCACACTCAGGGAGTGCCCACAGCAGCCACGTGGTGAGCCCCGGCCCGGGCCCCGCTCCTGACGTCACAGGGAACGTGAGCAAACCCGCTTTGTGCTTTTTCTTCCTTTCGGTTCTGCGAGGCCCGGCCTCCCCGAGAGCAGAAAGCCTGGTTCATCGCTCCCGTGACCCAGACCGGAGCACGGGCGCCCCGCCTGCCGGCCACCTCCCCGCACACACAGCCTGGGTCAGGCACCCTTTTCCTGCACACACGTCCTCCATCCGAACGCTCCCAGGGCCCATCTCGTAGCGCAGACACGGCGCTGAGATTCACAGACGGCGGGGCCTGCGCTCCCAGCCGGTGGCCCGTGGGGTCAGGACACCCTGCTCCGCCAGCACCGACCAGCCTCACCCCACACAGGGCAGACAGAGACACTGTCACCGCCCGGGACCCCAAACCCTGGAGGGGACCCCAATCCGAGGACCAATCAGCAAAGCGGACGTCCCGCAGACAGGACAGCGCGGTGATGCCGAGAGGGGTGACCACCCGAACGCCGGGCAGCCTCCCGGCTGGTTTGGGGGCGCGCCAATGAGCCGCCCTTCCACCAATTAGCCCAGCCCCAGCGGCTGGGGGCCGGAGCGTGTTTCCATCCGCTGGCATCGACTACTTACCACCCGATAGGACACATCTCTCTCTCTCTCCCTCCGGGACGTGCCACCGAGGCTCAGCAGCCTCCCCTAACCGCGTTTAAATTGCTTACAAAGCCTCTCTAAATATTTGCTCTGTATTTAGCATGCCTGCGACTTGCCCGTTATCCCAAAGTCTTTCTGTTGTAAATTGCAATTTTACAACTTCATGCCCGTGATGTATTTTGACAAAGCCCTGCTGACACCCTCTATTGGCCTCCGAAGGCAAAATAGCAGACACTCCACGAGCCACCAGAGAACTCTCAATTTGCCGCGAGACCGCGGCCACTCCGCCATCCGCAATCTGCATGGAGGAAGATTAAACATTCAATTTGTTACTTGATAGGCCACAAGGTTCACCACTTACCATACAAATGGAAGGCATTACTGTCGTTTCTCAACTTGCTTGCCTGAGTATTTTATTATTTGTAATATTTACTTCAGGGAAATTATGATTCATGTCATATTTATCTTCATGAAAAATGAGCATCTAAATGGAAATCACCTTTTGAATGTACCGGGATATAGTGTAATACTAATATGCTTCATGAACTATAAAATTTAGTCACA
>NC_140516.1:51217125-51229625 GCF_964339955.1 Pipistrellus hanaki | reverse complement strand
CTCCTGATGGGGTGACATGCCCGGCCTGTGGCCACCTCCAGCCCCGAGGGAGCCTGGCAGCGGGGAGGCGACCACGAACCACCGCGCGGAGGCTCTGGCAGACAGGGAGGCCGGCCCCGCGGCCACCCCAGGCCTCCGCTCCATGGCCTGTCCTTCAGCACCGGGAAGGGCCTGGTGGCCAAGTTCTGACATGGCCACATATGGCCTCCTCCATCAATCTGACTAATCAAGCGTCGAGGAGGCAGAACCAACCTAATTGCCAGCATCGCCCGTCTCGGCCCACGCAGCCTGAACTGACAGGAGTCTGGGAGGGGAGGGGGCCGTGCTGGGGGCCCAGACAAAGCCGGGGGGCCCCCCTCTGAGGTGCCGTGGGTCCACTCCTGGGCATGGCCCACGCCTGCGGGGACACTTGTCCCCCACGGGCACCCAGGGCCACTCCAGCACCCCATTCCTGTTCTGGACTGATGGGGGTGGAGAGAGAGCTGAGGGGTAGGGAATTGGGGGGTCCTGGGGTTACAGGTGTGACCCCAGGGCCTTTGCAGGAGGAGAGCAGAGCCCCCCCAATGCCACCCTCATGGAAGGGGTGCTGGGAGGCCCAGGGGCACACAGCCCCTGCTCCCATGCCCTCCCCCCAGCCCCCACACTTGCAGGCTGGCTCCCCAGAAATGCAGAGGGGCCAGGCAAACCTAAGGTGGATGGGGGGGAGGCTACATAGGACCTTCCTGGGGAAACATGGCGGATCGGCGCACCATCCTCCTCTCGCCCCAGCCGCAGAGCCGGAAACGGTCCCAGGCAGCCCCGTCCCTGCCCCGAAGTGCCTTCTCGGGGGCCCTGAGTGACAGCTGACATTCTCCTATTTATTATCAAGAAGTACAAGTTTTGATGTTATCTGAGTGGAAAAACAGCCCAAATGTCAGCGTCTGAATATTTTCCCCCGTTTCTTTAAATGACATCTCACTTTCCCACGCTGATGGCGGCGGGGGCCGCTCGCGGGCAGATAGCATTGAACTTGGCTGGGGCGTTTTGTGCGGCGTCTCCCCGCCTCCGCCAACCCCTGCCCTTTTCCCGGCGAGGAATTTCAAATAATTCCGTTATAAGCGGCGCGATCGGGGGCCGCGGAGCGGGCGAGGGCCCACGCTGACCCGGCCGGTATTAAATTTTCATATGAAAAGAGGGCTTTCCCGCCCGAGGCCCGAAGGGCAGGGCTCCGCGCGCCTGTTGGGCGGCGGCGGGACACGGCTTCCCGCTCCGCGTGCATGGAACGAGCCGCCGTAGGTGTCAGTAATTAAACGATCATGTTTCAAAGTCCTGACAACAGTACAGGAGCGGGAGAACAAGACGATAATTTCATTAGTCTGAAGAGCGAAGTCATAATTAGGTGCCTCTCGCCGCGTGGAAGGCGCGGACAAAAGGTGCGGCTCCCCGCCCGGCCGGCCGGGCCCTGCGGGCGCAGGAGTGAAACCCAAGCCGGGGGGTCCCCGGGTTTAGGGGGTTCACCCGTGGGCAGAGAGGCCTGCCAGGCGAGCCTGGCCCCGAAAACAATCGAGCTTTCTTCGGGGAGGCTGAGAAAGGAAGCGATCTCGGAGCAGCCTGAGAAAGGGGGCAACAATGGGCTACGGTGGGCTATTGTTACCGGGGAAACCTGAGCGCCCTGCCTTGTTCCCTGGGCTGAGAGCAGGGCCGGAGGGGGGGATGGCGAGCCCCAAGAGGATGGCGGAGGGACCGAAGCTCCACTCGGCCTCCCTCCCCCGCCCAGGGCCATGATGGATGCTCTAAACCGACCAGGGCAAAGTGGCATCGCTTTAAAAACTAAAACTGTTGGGATGGGCACTTCGCGGGACCATTAATGTGCAGGGTGATGCGCCTGTCAGTTTATTCATCTCTGTCTCTCCTCACCGAGGTATTTGCATATTTAATTGATCAATATGCTCCCTGTTCCTCTCGCACATCTGCCAAGTCGGTCCCAGCCTCTTCCACTCCTCATTTCTCAAAGTGACAGCTCCTGCCTGCCGCCGCCTCCTCCTCCTCCTCCTGCTCCTCCTCCTCCTCCTCCTCCTCCTCCTCCTCCTCCTCCTCGGCGGCCCCGCCCCAGCCGCGGGCCCATCGCCCGCCCGCTGGCCGCCTCCAGTCTGTGTCCCCGTCCTCCTCCGTCCGCGGTACCGGGCGGCCCCGGGCGCGGGGAGGCCTCTCCGGCGTGCGATCCGTGAGAGTTGCTCGGACGGATGCGCCTTCCACGTGGCTGCGCGTCGTCGGGGCGCGGGCAGCAACATGTGCGCTGTCTGCCGCTCGGCGTCTGTCACCGGCGCCCGCTCCCCGCAGCCCGGCGCTGGCGCCTCTTATCAGCCGAGTGTCAGAAGCCCGCGCCGCCTCCCCTCCCGGCTTAATCTTTTATTAAGAGCTACATTGTGGGCTTCTGATAGCGACTGTCCTCCGCTTCATCATTCATAAATCGGAGCCGGCATCGCCGTCCGCCGCCCATGAGGACGCCCGAATGTTCTCGGCAAGCGGCTGGCGCTTCTGGGTGCCCACGGGGTGCCACCGAGCCCTGTCCTGGGTGCTGGGTGGGAAGGAACCTACGGAGCCGCCGGGCTCAAGGTGGGTGATGGCCCAGGAGGACCGGCCAAGGCCATGGCCCTCGCCCCGCCAGGTGCGTCCAGGCCCAAGGAGCCACACCAACCGCTTGGTTAAAACATAAATAAAGGAAACCTCCCCGAAGTGCCATGCAAAAGCAGTGGCAGCTGGCAAGAGGCATTGAGAGGGGGAGTCGGTGTATCCAGAACCCCCAGAGGCGGGAGAGGGCTGGGGAGGTCGGCAGGCCGTCACCTTCAGGCCCGAGAGCGGGACGGGCTGGCGCTGGGTTCGACGTGGAACCCGCCTTCCGCTCCCGCACGCTTCCGCGGTTGCCGTGTTCCTGCTCTCTTCCTCTGATTGATGTTCGAGCCTGAGCTGTCATTAGTTAAATTAATTTCCTCTCGGAGAGAGCGGGGTAAGGTCCACAAAGGCAAACCTTAGGAGACGGTAAAAATAGACCACAGTTTGGGAGGAAATTTCAGGCATGTTCCCGGCTCTTGTCATCGCTGCAAGAGAAACGCTTTAATTTGAGATGAATTCCTCAGGAGAAACTTTAAATTAACTTAGATTTAGCTGTGTTTGAGGGATAGCAATTCAAAGCAACAAAATAAAATACCATTTGCTGACTCCAGTGTTTCCGTGCGCGTGCTCCTGCGTGTTCCTTTTTATTTTCTGCTCAGGCTAAATAAATGCCAATATTCACCTTGAAAGAGTCATCATAAAGTCACTCCCTTGGGATATAAAAATATACTTCTCTCATCTTCCATCCAAACAGTGTCAGATGAAGTTAAAAGACCTGGTAAATGTGCTAAAATCTGCTTATGTGAATTATTTTTCTCCGGGATCACTGAGCAGCCATCATCTCGCTGTCAGGATGCGGGGAGAGAGGCAGCTGGCTGCTCTGTAACCCAGGCGGAGGGCGCGGATGCTGAGGGCTGGGGGGCTGGGGGCTGGGGCAGCGGGGAGGAGGTGCAGTGGGGGTGGGGCAGAAGGAAGGCACAAAAGCACAGACACCAGAACCAGAGAGGGCCCCGGGACACCTGGCCCAGCCCCCAGGGGTGCAGAAGGCTGGCCAGGCTGGGATCCCACCTCAGGCCTCCTGGACCCACGGCCTGATGGCAAAGGGCCTCCCGTTCTTATCCCTTTTTTAAAGAAGTTTAACTCAAGCCTCGTTCATTAGAAACACCCGTTTCCTCAGCAGCCGCCTGGATCGGCTGTGCCTCCGAGAGCATGCCCGGGGCCCTGGCGTGTGGTTGCTCCAAGCGGCTTCCCTCTTCGTGTGGCACCTCCCTGCGTCAGTCACATCCCCCGCCCCATCCTCACAGGGGCACTGAGCTCACCCAGGTCCTCCTGCAGACCTGGCGGCCTTGGCAGCGACGAAGAACAGGCACCGCCCAACACCCGCGAAGGCCGAGTTCCAGGGCAGGGCCCCGGCATTCATGCTTTGGGTCAGCCAGCCTCCGTGTGGCTCGCCCTCCAGGAAGCACCATTCTCCAACGCGGGACACTCTTGACACAGACATAAGTGGGCCCTTCCAGGTCCTGCAGTCAAGTGCGTTTGGAGTGTCTCGCCCAAGTGGCCGTGGCCCTCGCGGCTGGGAAGGAGCCGGCGGCTGCCAACGCACGCACGCACGCACGCCGACACCCTCCCGTGACTTACCACCCGCCCCGGCGATGTCATAATTACGGCGCCTAAACTCGCCCTGTTTGTTTGCGGGCTGGAGGGATGCATGATGGTTTATTTTTATTACAAATATTGATGGTAACTCACAGGCGTTTACTTCGCTGCCATTTCAAGCGAAATTGCCCATCGTAAAATATCTCCAGAATTCTGATCCTGATTAGCTTCCCGCGCGGGTCCGGGGTGCCATCCCGCCATTTGTCTTAATTTCCCTTTGCTCTCCCTAACTGCTCACACCACTTCAGGAGTATCTGGAATTTTGTTTTAATTGTACAGCTTTCAACTCCCGCCACATTTCTCTTTGTGTTGAAAGCATCCGGTGATTTATCCTCATTATTGTGTAAATAGGTTTCGGCAGTTCTCAGTAAATAAAACAAAGACTGACAGGAGGAGGAGAGGGAATTTGCTTTCCTACCAATTAGAGTAGCCTTAGGCAGTACTTTTAAGAGGAGATAAATCCTGCAAATCACTAAAATGATCCTGTCACATGCACCAAATATTAAAATCACACACAGCAGCGCCCTCGGTACAGCCCGCTCCGGTTTAATGAGTTGGGGTGGGCCTCGTCGCCGGGGCAGCCGGGCACAGTTGGGGACCCCTTGACTGACAGCGGAGCTCAGGCCCAAACGCAGCTCCCCCCTACCCAGCTCCCCACCCGGCGTGGCCAGATGGAAAATGGGAGACTACGCAGCCCCTCGACTTGGAAATACGCTCATGTCCCCTCCTCACCTCCTCCCTGGAAACCCTTCCCGGGAAGAGGGGATGAGGGCAAAGACCGCCTCCCGTTAGCAGAAGGGCAATCCAGTCTCTTTGAGGCACGCCCTCCAGTAAGAACCATTCTCCAATGCGGGACGCTCTTGACATAGACATAAATGTTATCTGCCAACAAAGCACGGCCCCTGCCTGGCCCAGGAGCGGCCGGGACTGCCCCATGGAGGGCGTTTGGGGCAAACAGAAGCCCCTTGGCTTCGTCTGGTGTCGTACTCGGTCCTCTCCAACAAGGCGCCTAGTTAGTGGCCCTGACAACTAGTTAGTTACGGAGAACACCAAGGACCTGGAGAGGACTTTTTTCTACGCTTCACCCTCCCCATCTGCTTTCTCCAACTTCGCAATCAAATGGTCACCCCAAGGCCAAGGACCCCGGCTCCAAGGACCCCGGTGAGTTGGTTTCTGGGCCCATGTGGCTGGGAGCTGGGGCGGCGTATCTGTAAGGGACCGTGAGGATCAGGATAATGCGGCCAGCACCGTGTCCACCGGGGAGCCCAGCCGCGGAGTCCTGGAGCAGATAGCCCCTGAGAGGCCCAGCATTCCGTGTTTCCCAGTGACTGCCTTCCCTGTCCCCGCTGCAGTCGAATCGCAACTGCTGACACCGACACTTAGTGCCCGGAGCAAGGGCGGCTCGCTTGTTACAGTGCTTTCCGCGGAGCCTTTGTGAGAGGGCAACCACCTGAGCGACAAGAATCCCCGTAACCTGAGCCCCCGAGCCGGCAATGCATTAAAGCAGCCCAAGGCTCATAGGCGTCTACACGGCAAGAGCCAGTGTGCGCCAGGCGCCCGCCAGGGTGGGGCAGAGGGGCCAGGGCCCCCACGGCTCACCCCCCATTACCGCCCCCATACTCGGGCCCACCGCGTCAGCATAGTTCACACCCCAGGCAGGGGCCTCCAGAGGCGTCAGGGTGCCTCTCTGTGAACTCTCCACCAACGTATTCCATGAGCCAAGGAAGCAAGACAAGGGACAGAAAGACAAGGGACAGAAAGACAAACGATTCCCAGACTCCGATGGAAGTCACAGGAGGCTCACTCTCTTCTCGACATCTCCATTCGCAGTCTCCCAAACAGGCCCACCCACAGGCACTGGGTGGCACCTGCCGGCTTTGGAGGCCAGAATGACCACACACTGGCATTCACCATTGGCTCTACCAAATGTTGTAAGCCAGGGCAACACCAAAACCACCAGGTCAGCTCCCCCCAGAGTGGTCTCCGGGCCCAGGAGTTTGGGAGGCCCTGGCCCCTGGGACCAATGAGCCGGGATGTTCATCTTGAGCTGAGCTGATGTTTTCCATGCATCCTTTGCCCTGGCCTGCGCTCGGGCATTGGTGCTCCGTGCTACCTTCTGTGAATGAAGAGATTCCAGACAGCATCCCACCCTCACAAGACGTAGACTAACTCCCCCTGAGCGAACGATGTCAGGTTGTCAGGTGCTGAACCTCCTCTACTAGGAAATGCCATGGATCTGGCGCCTTGTTCATGGGGCCCTGGCCGGTGGCTCCATAAGTTGGAGGACTGTCCCGTGCACTGAAAGGCTGTGGGTTCGATTCCCAGTCAGGGCATGTACCTAGGTTGCAGATTTAAAACCAGTCTGGGCACCTATGTTTCTCTCTCACACCCCTTTCCTCTCTCTAGCATCAATAAATATATCCTTGTGTGACGATTTTTTTAATCCTATATAATAAAAGCCTAATATGCTAAGTGTCCAGTAGTCTGGACCAATCAAAGCATAATATTCTAATGATATGCTAAAGCTGCTCAACCACTTGCTATGACATGCACTGACCACCACTGGACTGATGCTCCAATTGGTATGTTAGCTTGCTGCTGGGGTCTGACCTATCGGGATTGAGCGAGAAGGGCCAGACACATCCTAGAGCCCTCCCGCAGTCCCTCCCCAGCCCTGATCATGCCCCAGTGGGGTCCCCTGGCCTGTCCTGTGCCCTCTTGCAAACCGGGCTAAGAGACCCACCCCCTCCCCCCCCAGTGCATGAAATTCATGCACCAGGCCTCTATTACCTGAAAGGTGGGGGAAATGTGTAGCTAGTGATGGACATTACTTTGAATAAAGCACTTTTGATGTTTTAAAATAAAATAAATAAATAAATAAAAATAAAATTGTTTATGGGCCCATTTCTCACTCCCCAGTGGTTCTTCAGATGGACAAACAGCCACAATATTGGGAGAGGAGTACAGGTGGGGGAGGAGTGCTGTTGGGCCTGGGGGCGAAGGTGACACTGGAGACAGTGACCTTCATGTCCTCACGGGTGCTGAGAGGCACTCTCCTGCTGCCACGGGGGCGGGGAGGGCACTGGGCAGCAGGAGAACAGGTGACACTCAGCGGCATCCGCACTGCTGTGAGAGTTGTCACAGGAATCACAGCACTTTACTGCTGAGGGAGGACTTGGGGTCAGAGTTCAGACTCAAGTTCAAGTACAGAAGCAGAAGCAGCAAGGTCGCCAGCTGAGCCCCGGCCGCCTTCCCTCTGCTCTTTCATCCCGAAAACCCTGACTCAATGCCCACGGGCCCCCCAGGAAATCACTGCTACCCCCAGAGAGGGGTCACCCACCAACTGACTGGGACATGTCTCCTTACCCGACCGAGGGTAACGCAGTTCCTGGAAGGGTGTTAGACACTTCACTGTTTCCTACTTCCCCCAGAATGACCTTCCCCAACTCATCTCTGAGGGTGCTCGGCCCCCATCTTCATAGTCAGGTCCCCAAAGCCCTGTGTCCCTGTGCTGCCCCCACCAGGGTCCTCTTTCCCCAACATGGTGCCTTGTGTTTATCTTCCCACCCCCTGCCAAACCCTAAGGTATATAAGGGTTGTAGATATAGAGATGGATGGGTGGATGGATGGATCTATAAATAGAGAGAGAGAGGGAGAGAGGGAGAGAGAGAGAGAGAGAGAGAGATCTATAGATACAAATCCATAGATAGACCTTTATCTTCCTACATATTTATACCTATCTCTACATCTACTATTATGTGTATACTAAGTGTACCAGTTAATAATGGTGGATTTTGTAATCAAAGAAAACTTGGTAACTTTAAAAGAAACATCAAAAGTGCTTTATTCAAAGTAATGTCCATCACTAGCTACACATTTCCCCTACCTTTTAGGTAATTTGTGGATACCTTCCCAATAGAACTTTTCTTGTTTAGGGGCAGACCATTCAGAGACCCCATTTTCGACTTCTTCCTATGTACTGAAGTGCTGCTCAGAAAGTGCGTGTGCCATCAATCAGAACAACTGGTGATCTGAAGGAGCAAGGTCTGGTGAACACAGTGGGTGGGTTAATATTTCCCAGGCAAGATCTTCTAACGTGTCTTTCACTGGTTTTGAAGTGTGCGCTGGTGTGTCATCATGAAGCAAAATTACTTTGCCGTGTCTTCTGGCACATTCTGGTCATTTCATGATCAAAGAGTGCTTCAAAATGATTATTTGTTGTCGGTAGCGATCAGTATTAATGGCTTCACCTGGTTTTAGAAGCTCTTAATACACCACACCTTCCTGATCCCACCAAACGCAGAGCATTGTCTTCTTTCCGAAGCGATTTGGCCTTGTAGTCGATGTTGATGATTGACCTGGACCAACCCATGATTCTGTGTGTTTGGGATTCTCAAAATAAATCCACTTTTCATCGCCAGTCACAATTCAACGCAAAAACGACTTTCTTTCGTGCGTTGAAGCAACATTTTACTGATGACTTTTTCGTTTTCCATTTGTCTTTCATTCAGTTGATGTGGCACCCATTTTCCTTCCTTTAAAATCTTCCCCATTGCTTGTAAATGATTGGAAATTGTTTGCTGAGCAACATTTAATCTTCCCGCAAGTTGTGTTTGAGTTTGACACACATCTTCATCCAATAATTCTTGTAATTATTGGTCTTCAAACTTTTTCGGTTGACCTGGATATTCTTTGTCTTTCACATTGAAATCATCACTCTTAAAGCGTTTAAACCAGCGTTCACAAGTATCTTGAGATGGAGAATGTTCACCATAAGCTTCCCAAAGTATATAACTTTTTCTTCAAAATAAAGTAATGAATTAAAACTTCCTGCAAATGCTCTTTTTTTTTGGCACAAAATTTGACATTTTTAAGTATAAAAGTATCTATGATGTTGATACCTTCAGCAAATTCAACATATGAAGTTTTGAAGCTTGCTATCAATACAACAAAATTGCATACCTATTAAATCACATATATATCAACATATGTGTATATGTGTAACTCCATGCATGTGTAACTCCATGTATTGAAAAAATCCGCATTACTAAGCAGTACACCTAGTGTATGTGTGTGGAGATATATCTACACCCATCCAGTCAGCGTTCCTTCAGAGCAGGAACCGTGTTTTAACCACCTTGCCTCAAACTAATGGATCTTCAATAAATATTTCCTGAACGAATAAATGAATGCATAATTAGTTATTCCTCAAGGAACAGAAGTGATTCCTTAAATAGCTCCCTGTATTGCAACTGCTGGGTTTTCACTGCGTCGGGAGCAGCCCCTGGTCTATAAGGATGCAGTATAACTGCAGAAAAGCCAGAGCCATCCATAGGATGAGGGTCCCACCACACGGAAGTGAAGCGCAAAGACCCCGTCGTGCCCCCCGGGAGGGGGAGGGGTCCATTCTTAAAAGGAAGCCCCTTTGGGGTGAGGTGTCTTTAGAATCCAGGGGTCCACCCTCAGCTCTCCCCCTCCCTCGTCCTTCAGGTGACTTGGGGCTGGAGATGACAGAGCAGTGGCTCTCTCCTGGCCTGAAGGACACCCAGCGGGCCACTGCAGGAGCCTGGCACGTGCCAACCACGGTGGAGTTCACTGCCACTCGTGGCCCCTGAGAGTGACTTCGGGGCTGGTCCAAGTGAACCTGCAGGTGCGATTTCCAAAACTTAGTGAAGGAAAAACTGTAAAGATCTCAATAATTTTTGCTATTTTTTTTTCCATTTGTATTGATTTCAGAGAAGATGTGGGAGGGAGAGAAACATCAATGAGGAGAGGGAATCATTGACTGGCTGCCTCCTGCAAGGCCCCCACTGGGGATGGAGCCTGCAACCTGGGCCTGTCCCTGACCAGGCATCAAACTGTGACCTCCTGGTTCATAGGTCGACGCTCAACCACTGAGCCAGGCCGGCTGGGCAATTTGCGCTATTCAATATTACATATTGAAATGATAATCTTCGGTCTCCATAGAGTTAAATTAAAAACATTATAAAAATGATTTCACTTAGCCCGGCTGGCATGCCTCAGTGGTTGATCGTCGACCTATGAACCAGGAGGTCAAGTTTTAATTCCCAGTCAGGACACATGCTCAGGTTGTGGGCTCGATCCCCAGTGTGGGGGTGTGTAGGAGGCAGCCAATCAACAATTCTCTCTCATCGTTGATGTTTCTATCTTTCTCTCCCTCTCCCTGCCTCTCTGAAATCAATAAAAATTTATTTTAAAAAATAAATAAGTAAATAAAATGATTTCACTTGTTTTACTCTATGAGACAATAGGGCTATGAGAGAACTGGAAACAGCATCTGCGGCATGTCCACAGGCCAGCTCTGAGAGGGGCCTGGTGGTTCAGAGAACAACCCTTGACCCAACCCTGGTGGTTCAGAGAACAACTCTCCCCCCACCTATCCCCACCCCCAAACCCTAGGAAGCAAGAATGAAGGGAGTCCGAAATCGCCTGGGCCTCCACACAGGTACCAGGACAGTGCCCATGCCCCTCCCACATGCCCCTGGAGACCAGGCCACTCCCTGAGAACCAGGGCACGGCCCCCCAGGGGGAGGCAGGGCCCCCTTCCCGCCCCCCCAGGCCCAGGAACCCACAGACCAGCCTCCCGCAGCCGGAGCGCCGCCCCGCCCCGCGGCCGCCCCTAGATGCTGTTTGTTCCATTAATGCCCCGCTCAGACACTCCAGCACTGCTCACACCCCGGAGTGGTTCCGAAAGCGATTTCCACAATATGATTTACATACCAGCCGGGTGTAAATTTAGAATAATTTGGCCTGAATGATCCTTGCTAAAATAGATGGCCACGAGGAAAGGGCTGGCGAATAAAAGCAGCTTTACTCAGAACCTAAGCAATTTGCCGGGGAACACAAGAGGCTTTTCCCCAGATTATAATTTAAACTGTATTAACTGTCAAGAGCGCTTTTGAGAAATATAGATAACAATTCAGATGCAATCGATAGGGAACGACAGTTGATTTTAAAGCTTAATGCAAGACAAGAAAGAAATGACTGGGCCGTCAGCTCTGGAAGAATAAATTTGTTTTGTATTTGATTTTTGTGTTAAATTTATTACCGCCAAGAAGAGCTCTCCTTCAATAATATTAAGAACAAGATGGTGAAATTGCAACATGTTCGTCTACCCACTGTTCTCAGGGCATTCCTAATAGGAAAGGGGGCCCCGGCTCAGGACCGCGGACCGATCCGACGCAGCGGCCAAGGGGTCACCTAAGTTTGGGTTTCGGGGCGGGCTGAGCTCCCCCGTCGGCCAGCTGATGGCTGGGCCTGTGGGTGGGGCGGGGGCCCCTCCCGGCCAGCAGGAATGCCGGGACGCCCCGAGGTGGCCTTAACAATAGACGCCTGTTCGTGCCGGCCCAGGCCCGTGGAAGCCACGTTTTGAAAAGGCGTCCGGCGGAGGCAGGCCTGTGTGATGGAGCAGGGCTGCTACGGCCTGTCAGAGTCAATAGAAGCTTTTTTCCAGTCCTGTCAAAACGTCCAGTGTATATAATCTCAGGGCTTGATGTTCCTTCTGCGCCACGCCACGAGAAACTTCCCTGACAAATACCAGGGAGGAGAATTTCCCTCGCAGCCCAACTCTATTACACGCCCGCCCCCGCCCCCCGACGGCCGGCCGGCGGCCCCGGGCACTCAGAGAACCCGCCGGCGTGGCCAGAAATGAAATGATGAAAGTTGCCACCGCTCAAACTTATCCATACTTCTCACTTATGATATGATTGATTTTCCTTCAGAGCGCTCCACGCCGGGGCCGTCTCCCGGCCTTCTCCACCGCCGGGACGGCTCATGCAGCGGCCGCCGCCCGCCCGCGGAGAGGGGGCCGCTGACAGGCGGGAGAACAACAGAAATGAGCGCGGATCAAATGTGAAAGTGGAATTTTCCATCTGTCAATCACCTCTCAAGGAGACCCACTCGCCGCCAATCAGGAGGGGAGCCCGGCGAGGGGGCCCCGTTGGCGTCCGGGGGGGTGGGGGGTGCCACGGGGCCCCGTGGCCTCATTAATCCAGGTATTAGCTGAGGATCAGAGGGGTGCACAGACACACGGCACCCGCTCACACGGGGGCTCCGAGAATATCCTATCGATAATTTATTATTTTGAATTAAAACAAATGGTCTCCTCTTCAGCCGAATTTGATTAGGTGATGACAAAATCCATTCCTCCGGCCCCGGTGATGGCACGCAGCACACACCCCCTCCCCACCCCCACCCCCGAAGGCCGAGCTGCTCAGAAGGAACCGGGAGGG